>NC_064849.1:53748751-53823751 GCF_024139225.1 Suncus etruscus
TAATGCTATCAAGAAAATTTATATATAATAATCATGATTTAAAGGAGTTTGTAATCAAGGACTTTCTAAGTGCAGGATGTGCTTTGTCATCAATAATAATCATTGAATTGTTAAATTATCTAAAAGCCTTGGTTTATTTGATATAGAAATTTTTTGAGGGAGATGATGTAAAGAAAAACATGCATTCAAGATAACAAAGTATGAAAAATCTCAAAACGGAGAAGGCAAGAGTCTGATGGATGAGATACTGTTGTGTTTTTTGGGTGGGGTGGATGGTTATGGTAACCAGTAACATATCTAGATGAGTGAAATGATACATAAACTTCTCAATAAATATATAATTTTATGTCAACTGAATATAATGGCTGGTAAAGATTATAAGCTATGAAGTCAGTTTAGATGCTTCCAAACTAACCTAAATAAAAAGAAACTCATAGAGGCCAAAGGTGATAGTACTACAGGTAAGGCATTTGCCTTGAATATGGCTGACCCAGATTCAATTACTGGCACTATATGGGATATCCAAGCCCCACCAGCAATGATCTCTGAACACTGGGCCAGGAATAAGCCCTGACCACTGCTGGATGTGCCCCTCAGCCCCCCAAAACTTTTTTTAAGAAAACCAGACTTGGGGCTGGAGTGATAGCACAATGGTAGAGCATTTGTCTTGTACACAGCCAACTCAGGTTCGATTCCTGGCATCCTATCAGGTCCCCCGTGCCTGCCAGGGATGATTTCTGAGTACAGAGCCAGGAGTAACCCCTGAGTGCTGCCGGGTATGACCCAAAAAACAAAAAACTTTTCCCCATAGTTGTACAGCTAATAAATAGCATATCCAGGATTCAACCCTATTTTGGAAGAATAGGGAAGGATTGGGGCTACACTCTGCAGTGCTCAGGGCTATTCCTCGCTCTGCATTCCTGGTAGGGCTTAGGGAACCATATTCTGGGGTCCAGGGGATCAAACCCAGATCATCTGTCTACAAGACCTCATTGTGCTATTTCTCTGGCCCTCAATGCTACTTTTTACCTGAACTACAAAACCTATACTTATGCAGTCTCCTACTTTCATTGTTTTAACTACAAAACTAACAGATTCTAAATGAGAGGCCTGGGCCCGGAGAGATAGCACAGCGATGTTTGCCTTGCAAGCAGCCGATCTAGGACCAAAGGTGGTTGGTTCGAATCCCGGTGTCCCATATGGTCCCCCGTGCCTGCCAGGAGCTATTTCTGAGCAGACAGCCAGGAGTAACCCCTGAGCACCGCCGAGTGTGGCCCAAAAACCAAAATAAATAAATAAATAAATAAATAAATAAATAAATAAAGGAGAGGCTTCTCATTTGCCTTTGAGCTCTTCATCTATGTAAGATGAAAAATGACAATTTTGAGAAAAAGAATGACAATATTATCATAGTTCAAAATGTGTGGCTTTTAAATAAAAAAGATGCACTGCAGTATGTCTTAATGTGGGGGAGGGAACACACTAAGCAATGATCAGAGGTTATACCTGGTTCTGCACTCAGGAACCACTCCCGGCAGTACACCGAGGACTATAAAGCATACTGAGGAGCCAGATCAGCCATATGCAAATAAAGCTCCCTAACTATTGTCCTATTTTAGCAGAACTCAATGCTGTATGTTTTTAATTGAGAAGGGAGAGTTTGGGCCACATTTATGGGCTCAGGGCTTATTCCTGGCTCTGTACTCCTGACACAGGACTCAGGAGACCATCATGGGTGCTAAGGTCAAACCCACGTCAGCTGTGTGCAGGGCAGATGCCCTACCCTCTTCTAGCTTTCCAGCCTCTACAAATTGATACTAGAAAATTAATATAAATTAGGCATTTAAATTACTTACATAACTATTTTTACATAGAAACAAGGAAAGTTCTGTTTTTTCCCTTTTTTCTCCATTTTCAAAATTATTGATGCATTGTAAAATAATACCTAAACTGAAAAGCAACTGAGACACAAAAAATATACCAAGATTTTAGCTTAGAGACAAAAGGGGAACTAGTAGAGATTATAAATGATTTACTTGAAACAGTGACTCATGTTTTTGGACTCCAGCTTTGTTTATTTTTTTCCTTGCCAAACAGACATCATTATTTGGATCAAACTGCAAGGTGCAAATAATAAGGGCCATTTTATCTATTGGAAGATGAAGAATTCAGAAATGTACAGAACTTTTGAGTTAGAAGATCAGTGTTTAGATTTTAATTTTCTAGAAGCTAAAATTTTTGGATAACCAATTCTAGTTGATTTTCTAAGAAAAATAGCATTTAGAGCTTCTTCACCAAGTGGGGAAACAACTTTCTTAAAGCATATCTACAACATGAGACCCACAACTCAGAAGATAAAATACAGTTTAAAAAGTACTTTGGGGGCCAGAGAGATAGCACAGTGGCATTTGCCTTGCAAGCAGCCCATCCAGGACCTAAGGTGGTTGGTTCGAATGCCAGTGTCCAATATTGTCCCCTGTGCCTGTCAGGAGCTATTTCTGTGCAGATAGCCAAGAGTAACCCCTGAACGCTGCTGGGTGTGGCCCCAAAACCAAAAAAATAAAAATTAAAATAAATAAGTACTTTGGAGGGACCTCGAGTGGAATACAGCAGGTTCATGTGCCATCTCTGATTGTAGGAGTGTCTATTTAAATATCTTGGCTATTTTAGTTTGAGGATTATTAAGTCATTGTCTATATTTTTCCTCCCAATCTGCATTTTTCATTTTCTGAATGTCTTTTGAAGAGCATAAGTTTTTATGATATCTATTTTACATACTTTGTTTTTTATGGTTTTCCTGTTTCTAAAAATCTCTAATATTGACAAGATTATCTCTTATGCTTTCACTAGAGAAGTTTTACTCTTCTTAGATATAGTCTGGCATTGGATATATAAACAGGCTGAGCACATGTTTTACATGCAAGGGGCCTGAGTTTGATTCATGATACCCAGGGTCACCTGAGCACTACTAGGAGAGGAGTCAGAGCTGAAAGTATACTCCGGTCACCAGGTGTACTTTCTGTGTGTGTGTGTGTGTATATATATATGCATATATAATCCAAATTCAAGTTATTTTCCTAAATACATTTTAATATTTAGGTAGGGAGCCAACTATCTCTGGCATAAATGATATTTGGTTATGGCACATTACCATTCTTATAAATTATTGGATTTGATTTGCTAGTATTTTTTAATCATTTCCACAAGGGATAATGCAGTATAAAGTATTATTTCCTTGAACTATCCTTTTCTGATTTTGGATTTAGGTCAGTGCTTGCCTCTGACCATTTCTGGTGTAGTATTTTTAGATCACTTGCATTTATTATGGTTATCAATGTAACTGGATTTAGTTTTATTATTTTTCTTTCATTCGTCTCATCTTCTTTTGAGGTGCTTTTCTTCTTTGCCTGAATTATTATTTTTGTTTTTGTTTTTGTGTCACACCTGGCGGTGCTCAGGGGTTACTCCTAGCTCTGTGCTCAGAAGTCGCTCCTGGCAGGCATGGGGGACCATATGGGATGCTGGGATTTGAACCACCGTCTGTCCTGGATCAGCTGCATGCAAGGCAAACACCCTACTGCTGTGCTATCTCTCCAGCCCCTTTACCTGAATTTTTTTAATATTTTAGTATTGTTGATTTTATCATCATTGCTTATGAACTACACACTTCTTTTGGTTTGAGTTGGGTTTGAGGGTTTTTTTGGGGGGGGCACACCCAGTGGTGCTCAGGACTTATTTAAGTCTCTGTCCTCATGGATATCTCCTGTTGGGACTCATAATCATAGGCATTTCTTTTTTTTAATTAATATATTTAAACACCTTGATTATAAATATGATTGTAGTTGGGTTTCAGTCATGTAAAGAACATTCCCCTTCACCAGTGCACATTCCCATCACCAAATCTCAAATCCCAAATCTCCCTTCTCTCTACCCCTGCCTATACTCTAGACAGGCTTTCTGCTTCCCTCATTCATTCACATAGTTATGATAGTTCTCAAAGTAGTTATTTCTCTAACTGCACTCAACACTCTTTGTGGTGAGCTTCATGTTGTGAGCTGGACCTTCCAGCCCTCCTCTCTTTTGTCTCTGAGAATTATTGTAAAAATGTCTTTTATTTTTCTTTTTTTTTTTTTTTTTTTTGTTTTTGTTTTTGGGCCACACCCGTTGACGCTCAGGGGTTACTTCTGGCTATGCGCTCAGAAGGTGCTCCTGGCTTCTTGGGGGACCATATGGGATGCCGGGGGATCGAACCGCGGTCCGTCCTAGGCTAGCGCAGGCAAGGCAGGCACCTTACCTCCAGTGCCACCGCCCGGCCCCTTTTATTTTTCTTAAAATCTATAAATGAGTAAGACTATGTCTCTCCTTCTGATTTATTTCACTCAGCATAATAGAGTCCATGTCCATTCATGTATAGGAAAATTTCATGACTTCATCTCTCCTGACAGCTGCATAATATTCCATTGTGTATATGTACCCCAGTTTCTTTAGCCATTCAGGGGAATCTGTCCTAGGCTAGTGCTGGCAAGGCCACCTTATCGCTCTGTGCCACCGCTCCAGCCCCTGATAACAGTTTTGTGGATTCAGTGTTCCAACTCCAAACTCAGCACCAGTGTCAACATCCCTCCACTCATCTTTCCTCACTGTTTCCACTACCCCCCTTTCTTCCCTGTCTCTTCACGTAATCCTTAGCAAACTTAGATTTCCTTTTAGTTTGAATGTCTTTTTTGTTGTTGTTGTTGTTGTTGTTGTTTTTCAAAATGGAGCAAGATAGTTGTTATTGAAAGAAACTTAGATGTGAGGGAAGAGCAAAAGATGTTACATGTTAACACATGTTCAAGAAAGAAAATGTGTTCTTTATGAGAACCTCATGAGAAACCTCAATAGGGGATCCTGTTACTGTATTTGGGGCCACACATATTCAAGACTTAATTCTTTTTTTTTTTAAGACTTATTTCTGGCTCTGTGCTCAGGCATCACACTGGTGAAACTCAGTGAGGGGGGGGACTATATACAGACAGTGCCAAGGATTTAACAAGGGTGTATTCAAGGCAAGCACCTTGATCTATTTCTATCTCTCCAGCCCCTAATTTAGATTTATTAAAGCTCAACTTCTAAGGCAACAACTCCCTCTGAGAACGCTTAAATAGCAAGTCTTTCCAATGTCTGTAACTGGAACACAAGCTACTCCTAGCCCTGTTAAGTCCTAGTTTTGTTTTCTTATTATTTTCCTGTGATTCTTTCTCCAACTTTGGTAGTTTACTCACACGCATATGCTGATCAACACTCGGGTAAAGGTTGAAGAGGAACTTTCAGAGCTCTTCTTTTATATAACTATTTCTTATGTTTTTCACTCAGCAAATTTTGATGCCTTTACCTCCCAGATCATCAAACTATTTCCCCAAATCAGAGAGGTGGCTATGCTATGTTTGGGCTGCTTAAGCAGCAGCCTAGAAATTCTCCTGCAGCCAGGGCAAGAAGTTTCCCTTTGCTTGTTCTTAAACTGAGAAACCACTGTTCTGCACTGCCAGCTGTCTGATATGTACAAATTATTACTGCATCTATTTTTTTTCAGTTTATTTATTATTTTTTTTTTTTTTGGTTTTTGGTTTTTGGGCCACACCCGGCGTTGCTCAGGGGTTTCTCCTGGCTGTCTGCTCAGAAATAGCTCCTGGCGGGCACGGGGGACCATATGGGACACCGGGATTCAAACCAACCACCTTTGGTCCTGGATTGGCTGCTTGCAAGGCAAACGCCGCTGTGCTATCTCTCCGGGCCCTATTTTTCAGTTTTAAAATAACAATTATACCGGGGCCAGAGAGATAGCATGGAGGCAAGGTGTTTGCCTTGCATGCAGGACGGTGGTTCCAATCCCGGCATCCCATATGGTCCCCCAAGCCTGCCAGGAGCAATTTCTGAGCATAGTCAGGAGGAACCCCTGAGCACTGCCAGGTGTGACCCAAAAACCAAAAAAAAAAAAAAAAAAAACCCCAACTTTTTAAAATCATTGTTATACCATCTTTGCTGGTAGCAGAAAGTTATGTCATAGTTTTTTAAATACTTTTTTTAGTTAAATTAATAAAATGTATGCTTTTCTTTGCCTTTCATAGCAGCTAAACTCAAATTGAATCCCTGTCACCACATTTAGTTCACTGAGCATCTCCAGGAGTCACTCCTCAACAGAGTTGAAATTGTTCCATGTATCACTAGATAGGGCCCCAAAACAAACGAAAAAATAAGCTTTTTTAATAACTTGACAAGGAGGAAGCTAAAAAAGTGGAAAGGGGAGGAGCAGGGAAGGCCTCAAAAGGTCAGTTGAGAATTAAACAACCAGCACTTTGAAAGCTTTTACAAATCATATCCAAAAAGTCTTTGATAACTTATTTCTCAATTTTTGTTTCAAGTGTCAAAAAGATTCTAGGACTAGCACTTTTTTCAAGTCCATTCTTACACGGCAATTTTGCTCTCATGTAAAATTTTGTTTTTGTTTTGTGTTAGTTTGTTTTGGTTTGGAGGGGGCCACACCCAGTGACATTCAGAGGCTACTCTTGGCTCTGCGCTCAGAAATCGTTCCTGGCTTGGAGGACCATATGATGCTGGGGATCAAACCTACCGCTGTGCTATCGCTCTGGCCCCTCATAAAATTTGAGAATTTTTTTAAATTATATTTATTTATTTATTTATTTTTGGTTTGGGGCCACACCTGGTGGTGCTCTGGGGTTACTCCTGGCTTTGTGCTCAGAAATTGCTCCTGGGGGGCCCGGAGAGATAGCACAGCGGCGTTTGCCTTGCAAGCAGCCGATCCAGAACCAAAGGTGGTTGGTTTGAATCCCGGTGTCCCATATGGTCCCCCGTGCCCGCCAGGAGCTATTTCTGAGCAGACAGCCAGGAGTAACCCCTGAGCACTGCCGGGTGTGGCCCAAAAACCAAAAAAAAAAAAAAAAAAAAAAAAGATTTCACTGTAACTTTACCCTGTCCTCTTCTTTACATCTTTTTTTTTTTTTTTTTTTTTTTTTTTGGTTTTTGGGCCACACCCGGTAACACTCAGGGGTTACTCCTGGCTATGCGCTCAGAAGTCGCTCCTGGCTTGGGGGACCATATGGGACACCGGGGGATCGAACCGCGGTCCGTTCAAGGCTAGCGCAGGCAAGGCAGGCACCTTACCTTTAGCGCCACCGCCCGGCCCCTTCTTTACATCTTTGTTGTCATAATTAAAATAAAAAAAGAAATGTAAAAAAAAAAAAAAAGAAATTGCTCCTGGGAGGTTTGGAGGACCATATGGGATGCTGAGGATCAAACCTGGGGCCATCCTATATCAGCAACATGCAAGAATATGCCCTACCACTGTGCTATCACTCCAGCCCCTGAGATTTATTTTTGCTTAAAATTATAAAGACATCATTCACAAAATTTAATTTTTACATTGCCAATTGTTAATCTAATGAAGCCAAAATTAACTAATATTATCTTCCATTACAAATTACAGAATGGCAAACAAGAAAATAATCCAGAAAACATTTTTTTAATTCTTTTTAAAATTTAAGTAATATGTTTTCTGGGGTTTGGAGCAATAGTGCAGCAGGTAATAAGGTCTTTATCTTGTGCATTTCCAAATCAAGTTTGATCTATAGCATATCAAATGGCCCTCTGAGCCCCACCAGGATTGATGTCAAAGCTAGAAATAAGTCCTGAGAAAGGCCAGGTGTGGACTCCAAGCAAATAAACAGATGTGTGTATGAACAATATATAAAAATGTAAAATTAGGGGCCGGGTAGGTGGCGCTGGAGGTAAGGTGTCTGCCTTGCAAGCGCTAGCCAAGGAAGGACCGCGGTTCGATCCCCCGGCGTCCCATATGGTCCCCCCAAGCCAGGGGCGATTTCTGAGCACATAGCCAGGAGTAACCCCTGAGCGTCAAACGGGTGTGGCCCAAAAAAACAAAAAAAAATAATGTAAAATTAATTCGTACCTCAGAGGGAGTACCAAGAAAACAAAAAAAAATGTAAAATTAAGTCACCTCAGGAACCAAAGATGTAGCTCAGCAGTAGAGCGAATGTCTTGCACATGTGAGGCATTGGACTCTATTCCAGAACTGAAAAATAATAACTTCAGGTAAATTACTTCACATATACCAAAAAGAAAAAAATCATCTGAGGGCTGACAGAAGGTGTGGAAAGCTTCAGTTTTCATCAAGGGTGGTAAAACTGAAAAGAGGATTGCTATATATCAAACTCTTCAGTAGCTTCTTAGAACCTGTTTGGTGAGCATTCCTGTCAAATAATGAAATGATCCCAGAGGGCTACCTCTGATCAAAAGTAAGTCACAGGGGCTAAGAATATGATTACTATCTTTTCCTAATTGCCCTAAACAACATCTCTTTTGCACTTGATTGAGGTGAGGCTTCCAGTGTTCTCTACCCACTCTCTTTCATATCTATTCATTATTTTCTTATTTGGAGTGGGAGGGGTGGTATCAGGGCTTACACCGAGACTGTGTTCAGGGATCAGTCCTAGCAGTACTGGGGGATGACTTGTTGTCCCAGGGATGGAATTGTAATCAGCTGCATGCAAGGCAATCAGGTACCTTCTTTACACACTGTACTAACTCTCCAGCCCTTTTTTTGAGGGGGTAGATTATACCTACTAAATTCTTTTTAATAAATAGAACATGATGAGGCTGGAGAAAACTCAAAGGGTTGAGTGCATGCTACTCCAGGAGGTCTGGATTTGATCTCTAACACTTCCAGGTCCCCTGAGCAACACAAAGAGTGACTCTGCACAGGAATAGCATCTGAGCACTATGGTATGTGGGCTAAAACAAAACAAGTAATAGAATATTAGGTATATTTAAGATTAGGTTACAAAAGTCTGACTTCCATCTTGATTTCTTGCTCTCACTTGCTTGTTCTGATGATGGAGAATCCTACATTGTGAAATGACCAATGCATCTGTATGGCAAAGAGCAGGGGTAGCCTCCAGGCAACAACCAGCACAATTGTGAAGTACTTCCAAGAGTCTTCCAGAGCAAGATAGAATCCATCGCCTGTCAAGTATGAAAAGAACTAATGGGGGTCCAAACAATAGTACTGTGAGTAAGGCACATAGCCAATCTCAATTTGATCCCACGCATCCCATATGGTCCTCTGAGCCCTGACAGGAATGATTCCTTAGCATAGAGTCTGAAGTAAGCAAGCCCTGAGCACTTCTGGTTATGACCCAAACCCCTAGCCCAAAAAAGACAAAGGACTACAACTAAGCCTTTTTTGGAGCCTTATGAGAGATCCAAAGTCTAAAGATACAGTTATGCCAGTCCAACTTCCTTATCCCAAGTCTCTGAGGTAATAAATGTTTATTGCTTTAACCCATGTGTTGTGTATGTAAACATTTTAATGGGATTATTATGTTACTGACCCTACCCTGATTGGTGATTGTGCCTTACCCTAGGGTGTGACCTGGCATTCTGCTCCCAACCTAGGGTGGTACCTAATTCTGCTCCCACCATTGGGTGGTACCTGATCTCACCATTGGGTAGTACCTGATTCTGGGGGATAAAAACAAGGGTCTGTGGAAGGTGAGGGGCTTTTTGGCTTGAACGATGCTGAGGCTTGTGGCTTCAGTCTTGTCCTCCGAATAAAGCTAATATTTTCACAATCTGGACTGTCTGCGAGCTGTTTACCCGCTGCTTCACCTCAGAACCACCGGCTGAACAGGGTGGCAGACGCATGCTCCAAGCTGGAGGGGAAAGACCTCATCCTCCATCCCTCCATCATTCAACCTCTTCAGGGGATGATTTGCAACACCCATGAAGTAAGTACTTCATGCAACCCATGTATTGTTAGGCAGTGCAATTAACTATGCTGATCCATTTGATATATAGTAACTTATTAATACAAATGTCACTAAAGAAGAAATATGTAAGAATAGTTTTTTTTATAGTCAAGGTAAATTTTTTCCAGAAAAGCTTTGATACTTGCCTAGTTATTGCATCATGATCTCTGTTTTTGTTTTATTTTGTTTTTGTTTTTGAACCACATCCAGAAATGTTCAGGAGTTAATCCTGGCTCAGCACTCAGGAATCACTTCTAACAATGATATATGGGACCATATAGGATACCAGGGATTGAAACAGCGTCGCTAGCATGCAAGTAAAATGTCTTAGGTGCTGTACTTCTCTACACACACACACACACATACACACACACACACACACACACACACACACACACGTGCGCTTTGCATTTTATATGCAATGAAGTGGAAAATAATATGGGCCGGAGAGATAGTACAGTGGGCAATTGTTTGCCTTGCACAAGGCTGACCCTGGCTCAATCCTGTGGTCCCCTGATCACCACTAGGAGTGAATCCTGAGTGCACAGCCAGGCACAATCTCTGAGCATCACCAGGTGTGACCCTAAAACAAAGCAAACAGGAATGATTCCAGAGCTCAGAGCCAGGAGTGAGAGCTGAGACTGGTAGCCAGAGTGAAAGTATGGTGAGTACAGTGGGTAGGGCTTTCAAGTCTTATGAAGTGCTTTCAAGAGTCTTCCTGAGGGACCGGAGAGATAACACAGCAGTAGGGCGTTTGCCTTGCACACAGCTGATTCGAACAAATGATGGTTCGAATCCCGGCATCCCATATGATCCTCCGTGCCTACCAGGAGCGACTTCTGAGTTCAGAGCCAGGAGTAACCCCTGAGCTCTGCTAGGTGTGACCCAAAAACCAAAAAAAAAAAAAAAGAAGAAGAAGAAGAACTAACCCACTTACAACAAATCTGGATTCAATGAACGCACGCACACATACATGGTGATTCTTGAGTTCAAAGCCAGGAATAAGCCCTGACCCCAAAACAAAAAAGAGCTGAGACTTCTGGATGCTGTTTCCCTGCCAAAATACAATTCCATTTATAATTGTGTCGTTGTGTCCAAACAATCTAAGAACTAACATGAAGGCCAAAGCGGTGACGCTAGAGGTAAGGCGTCTGCCTTGCAACCGCTAGTCTAGGACTGATCAGGGTTCGATCCCCCAGTGTCCCATATGGTCCCCTCAAGGCAGGAGCAATTTCTGAGCACATAGCCATCACCTGAGCGTCAACGGGTGTGGCCCAAAACCAAAAAAAAAAGAACATGAGGAATTTTTATGATTAAATTGGCTAAGAAAAAAAAAAGCAAAAATAAATGGAAACTATGTCAAACTAAACAATTTCTGCACTGCCAAAGAAGCAACAGCTAAAATAAGTTGCCTTGAACTAAAGGCATAGTATAATGGGTAAGGTGTTTGCCTTGCATGGGGCTGACCCAGATTTGATCTGTGGTACAACAAAGGGTCTCCTAGGTTATAGCAGAAATGATTTCAGAAGATTCTGGAGTAAGTATTGAGCACACCTGGGTATGGCCACAAAATCTTTAAATATATATAGATATAGATAGATAGATATATACTTATATATATATATATTTGCAGCTACCTTACTAAATTGGATAAAAATTTTGCTCACTAAGTCTGACAAATGGCTAATATCCAAGTTTTATAAAACACTCAAAACGCAACAAAGAGGGCCCGGAGAGAAGTCAAATATGCTGAAAATAGGCGGAGTCCTTCCAGAGGATTTCAACCTCAGTTTGAGAGAGGATGTGAAAAAGGCAATTGAAACACCACCACAATCCAGAAAGAAATATCAAATTAAATATCTAGTGAGCACCACAGCAATAAAGACAAGCATCACACAACAGTCTTGGTTCTGAAATCAACTCATGCCAGAGTGCAAAAAGAAAGAGAAAAATAAGATAAAATAAAATAATATTGGAGACATCAACTTCAATCTCTACACTAATATAAAGACATCAAAAAATCGATCAATCGATAAATAAATATGTAGAAAAATGATTGTTTTGTGCTTTTTGTTTTCCATTTTCTCCCTGCATAGGCACAGTAACTATTGGGGATATTATAGAGGGAATTCCCTTGGCCTAGGAGATACAGGGTTTCTCCCTCCCTGAAGTGTACTGTCATGGGATTAACTATAGACTGCCAGGAGCTATTTCTGAGCAGACAGCCAGAGTAACCCCTAAGCACTGCCGGGTGTGGCCCAAAAACCAAAAAAAGAAATGGAGAGAAAAGATGAACAGGTAGACCTAGATCTCGTGAACAAGTGTCCAGTGTCACTACTAAGAAAATGAAAATCAAGATAATGAGATACCACCTCACACTAGTGAGAATGGCTTTTGAACCATTGACATTACTTAGAAAACTTAAGCACGTGCCTTGTGTGCAGGAGGCCTTATGTTTACTCTTCAGCACTTCATGGTTCTCTGAGCACTGCCAGGGATAACCCCAAGCACTGAATTGGCAATAGGCCCTGCAGGACATTTCAGGTGTGGCCAAAAAAAAAAAAAAAAAACCTTAGTGAGGAAGCAAAAATGAGAAAAAATGGCTTACCTCAAAAGCCCAGAAACCCCTCTATTTAAGGGGAAACAAGGGAGGATTCCAGGACCAAAAAGATATGTGATCACTAGTAGTAAGCCAGACAAAGAGGGGTCCACCTACTCTAGCAGCCCGGGGGGTGATGGTGGGGTATATGGGTTGTAGAAAGAGAACTGGAATAGGGGAGGACATAGTTGGTGATGGGTATCCCCCTGTTTCAATGTTAATGTATACCTAAAATACTACTGTGAAAGATATGTAAGCCATTATGGAAAAAAAATGTGTTTTTAATCAGAAAAAAAAAAAAAGCCCAGAAACCATTTATGTTTATGAGGATGCAGTAAAAAAAAAAAAAGTGCCATTGTTCACTGTTGATAAAATTACCTTCTAGGGGTCACAGAGATAGTATAGCATGTAAGGAAGGTGCTATAAAGTGTTACCTTGCATGCAGCCAACTCAGGTTCCATCTAGTACTCCCATATGTTCCCTAGAGCACCATGAGGGTACAGAGCCAGGAGTAAGCACTGAGCATCACCGAGTGTGACCCCCAAAATCAATAACAAACTAGCTTTTTTTTTTTTTTTTTTTTTGGTTTTTGGGCTACACCAGGCGGTGCTCAGGGGTTACTCCTGGCTGTCTGCTCAGAAATAGCTCCTGGCAGACACGAGGGACCATATGGGACACCAGGATTCGAACCAACCACCTTAGGTCCTGGATCGGTTGATTGCAAGGCAAAGGCCGCTGTGCTATCTCTCCGGGCCCTTTATTTTATTTTTTTTATTTTCCTTTGGGCCACACCCGGTTTTGCTCAGGGGTTACTACTCCTGACTGTCTGCTCAGAAATAGCTCCTGGCAGGCACGGGGGACTATATGGGACACCGGGATTTGAACCAACCACCTTTGGTCCTGGATTGGTGCTTGCAAGGCAAACGCTGCTGCGCTATCTCTCCGGGCCCAAACTGCTTTTTTTTTCTTTTTTGGTTTTTGGGCCAGGGGTTACTTCTGGCTATCTGCTCAAAATAGCTCCTGGCAGGCATGGAGGACCATATGGGACACCAGGATTCGAACCAACCACCTTAGGTCCTGGATCGGCTGCTTGCAAGGCAAACACCCTGTGCTATCTCTCCGGTCCCACAAACCAGCTTTTAGTTAAACCTCTTGTAAAAAATAAAATTAAGATGTTCTCAGAAAATTAAAAATAGAGTTTCCATTTGACCCAGTGAATACTGAATACATTCCTTGGCATCTATCCCAGGAAAACAGAAACACTTAGTTCAAATGAATATTTGTACTCCTATGTTCTTTCATTGCAGCACTATTACAATAGCCAAATCTGGAATGGAACCAACCCAAGTGTCCAACAACATGAATGGGAAAAGAAATTGTGACATATATACATAATGTCACACTACCCTACTATGAGAAAAGATGCAATCTTGCAGATCACTGCAACCAGGATGAATTTCAGTATGTCAGACTAAGTGCAGTGAGTCAAAGAGAGAAAAATAAGTACCTAATTTTTCACTCATATCTGAAGAATTAAAAAGCACAGCAAGGGAATAAATAGTAACAGACTTTACGAATCAACCTGAGGAAGTGAAACAGCTAATGAAGTCAGGAGGTGGAGAGAAGAGACCTAGAGACAGTGGCGGAGGAATGCTGATGGAGAGTGTATTGTATTAATTACTGCAAATCATGGCTCCTCAGGGCAGAGGGATAGTACAATAGGTAGGGCACATGCCTTGTTTGTATTCAGCTAGCTCATATTCAATTCCCATAGGGTCCTCTGAGCCCTGTCAGGAGTAATTCCTGAGCACAGAGCCAGGAGTACCCCCGCAGCATTGCCAGTTGTGACCCAACAACTATAAACTCATGGCCCGAGGACTGGCACAATAGCACAACAGGTAGGGCATTTGCTTTGCATGCAGCTGACCAAGGTTCAATCTCTAGCCTCTAATATTATCCCCTGAGTCTGCCAGGAGTAATTTCTGAGCCCAGACCAGGAGTAACCAGGACCAGGAGTAGGTTTAATTGGTAATATTCTTACCTCAAGTCTCATTCACTCAACCTAGAAATAGAGTCCAGGAAGGATAAGATTGTTTACTATTGCATTCCTGACCTGAATACCCTGAAGTCTTTGCCAAATGAAAACTAGACCCTAGATGTCCAACAACAGATGAGTGGATCATAAAGATATATGTACTTTTTTGTTATTGTTGTTTTTTGGTTTTTGGTTTTTTTGGGGGTTACACCCGGCAACACCCAGGGGTTACACCTGATTCTATGCTCAGAAGTCACTCCTGGCAGGCTCGGGGGACCATATGGGATGCCGGGATTCGAACCACTGAATTTCTGCACGCAAGGCAAACGCTATCTCTCTGACCCCACTTTTTTTTTTAAGCCAGCCAAATTGAGCAGTGGGGGGATTATATGCCAACTTTTGTGATACTAACATTAATAAGTTCTGGTAAACCACTGCCATCGGACCAGCCTATATGAACTTTAGTTTTCTACTATACCTTATTTAATATAGCTTGCCTTTTTTTTTTTTTTTTTTTTTTTTTTGGTTTTTGGTTTTTGGGCCACACCCAGTAATGCTCAGGGGTTACTCCTGGCTATGAGCTCAGAAGTCACTCCTGGCTTGGGGGACCATATGGGACGCTGGGGGATGGAACTGCGGTCCATCCTAGGCTAGCGTTGGCAAGGCAGACACCTTACCTCTAGCGCCACCGCGCCGGCCCCTTAATATTGCTTTTTAATAAAGTGAAAATACTTTCTTGGGGCTGGAGAGATAGCATGGAGGTAGGGCATTTGCCTTGCATGCAGAAGGACTGTGGTTCAAATCCTGGCATCCCATATGGTCCCCCGAGCCTGCCAGGAACGATTTCTGAGCATAGAGCCAGGAGTAACCCCTTAGCACTGCCAGATGTGACCCAAAAACTAAAAAAGAAAAACTTTCTTCTTTATTTTATCTTATTTTGAGGCCACACCCAGTGATGCTCAGGGATTATTCTTGGCTCTGCACTCAGAAATTGCTCCTGGCGGGCTCGGAGAGATAGCACAGCGGTGTTTGCCTTGCAAGCAGCCGATCCAGGACCAAAGGTGGTTGGTTCGAATCCCGGTGTCCCATATGGTCCCCCGTGCCTGCCAGGAGCTATTTCTGAGCAGACAGCCAGGAGTAACCCCTGAGCACTGCCGGGTGTGACCCAAAAACCAAAAAAAAAAAAAAGAAATTGCTCCTGGCTTGGGGGACCATATGGGATGGCAGGGATCAAACACAGGTCCATCCTGAGCAGCAGTGTGCAAGGCAAAACACCCTACCACTATGCTATTGCTCTGACCACTCTTTTTTTGTATCTTCACAAGTTAGATCACATATCCTTAGTATCTACATATTATAGAATCAACACTTTTAGTAGCAGCTTTGAAATTCCTCAATGATAGGATACACAGCTCTAAAAACCAAGACATACACTCTTAGTGCCTACTCATTGAAAGTTGAAAAATTAACATGAAATATTGAAATCACAAATGGGGGGCCTAGAGAAAAAGTACAGCAGCAAGAGTGCTTGCTTTGTATGCACTAGACATGAGTTTGATCCCCAATACCAATACCTCATATAGTCCCCTAAACACTGCCAAGAGTGATACTTGAACACAAAGCCAGGAGTAAGTCCTGAATACCACTGGATTTGGTCCAAAATCAAACAAAATAAAATTTCTAATATAAAAATTGGAAACAGGGGTCAAGAGATAACATGGAGGTAAGGCATTTGCCTTGCATGCAGAAGGACAGTGGTTCCAATCCGACATCCCATATGGTCCCCCGATCCTGCCAGTGGTTCCCCGATCCTGCCAGGAGCGATTTCTTTTTTTTTTTTTTTTTTTTGGTTTTTTGGGTCACATCTGGCAGCGCTCATGGGTTACTCCTGGTTCCAGGCTCAGAAATCGCTCCTGGCAGGCTCAGGGAACCATATGGGATGCCGGGATTTGAACCATGACCTTCTACATGAAAGGCAAATGCCTTACCTCCATGCTATCTCTCCGGCCCCAACCAGGAGTGATTTCTGAGCATAGAGCCAGGAGTAACCCCTGAGTGCTGCCGGGTGTGACCCAATCCACCCCAAAAAAATTGGAAACAACCAAAATATTTAATAACAGACTTATTTCAGACTATTTATATTCTAGAATTGACAACTACGATGGAAGAATATTTAAGAATGTGAGCAAGTATTTGCTAATATTCTTAGGAAATGAGTTATAGGCGCTATATTAAAGAATAGCTGAATTGTGTTGTGTATGTAATTGTATGTATAGATAATTAGTAAGGGCTAAGTGTCAGAATATTAATATTAACTATTTCAGGGGTAAATTTTCTTTCTGCTTTTCAGTGCTTTTCGATTACAGAGGGACAGGTATTTCTATTGCTATTAAAGAAAAGAATGGTAATTATTAAAAATTACCAATTGCTAAAAATCATATTCTCATTTGGAATTACTCTTTTCTGCTATTACTTTCTGAGTATTGTTCTTAATTCTTTAATATCAACTGTCAGTGTCTGTATTCAAATTACAATTATAAGACTAAACTTCCAATTTGTCTCAGTATTCTTATTTCACAAGTGTTTATTAAGTTAAATTGAACACATTTATCCTCAGGGACAAAAGAATAAGGTGGAATTGTGGGTTTCAAGATTGAAGGTCTAAAGTAAAAATGCCAAACATTAACAATCAACTTAAAAGTGTGGTACATTTCCTAGCAAAATAATATTATATTCAGTGATAGTGTTTGTGCTTCACATGTGTGGAGTCCTGGGTTTAATCCTGTATGGTAAAAAAAATTGTATTTTTTTTTTTTTTTTTTTTTGGTTTTTGGGCCACACCCGGCGGTGCTCAGGGGCTACTCCTGGCTGTCTGCTCAGAAATAGCTCCTGGCAGGCACGGGGGACCATATGGGACACCGGGATTCGAACCAACCACCTTTGGTCCTGGATCTGCTGCTTGCAAGGCAAACGCCGCTGTGCTATCTCTCCGGGCCCGCAATTTACACTTTTTATGTTCCGTGCATTGCTTTCCAGTAAATCACTTGCTTGTCAGACTCCTCATTATCTAAAAACTGGGTAATCATTCTGTCTCACACATGACTCCTGAAATACAGTCATACAAATACAAATGCTGTGCTGTGAAACTTTACTTAAGAACAGTCTCAGCTCAGCATTTTCGATCAACTCCATAGGACCAGACTGAGAAAGACTAAAGTGTTCCAGTTGCCTTGCTTGTTCCCCTTTTGACCAAGCAGGAAGTTTCAGAGCAAACCTCCACCTCTCAGGAAGTTTATGTCAAACTGAAAATTGACATCCTGTTTAGTATTGCCTTCCATTTTCCCCCTCAATTCTAGATAAACACTTTTAGATTGTTTGAGTAATTCTGAAATTGGTATTTTTTTTACATTCAAAAGAGTGGATATCTGTTCTAAGTGACAAATAGAAAATCTTGATGTCTAGTTTATTAAAAAAAATGGTTTTTAGGGGCCAGAGAGATAGCATGGAGGTAAGGCGTTTGCCTTTCATGCAGAAGGACGGTGGTTCAAATCCCGGCATCCCATATGGTCCCCCGAGCCTGCTAGGAGCGATTTCTGAGCATAGAGCCAAGGAGTAACCCCTGAGCGCTGCCGGGTGTGACACCAAAACCAAAAAAAAAAAAAAAAAAAGGGTTTTAGTATTCATTTTTTAGTAGTCAGTTCCTATAAATGTAACTATTTACTATATACTTGATTCATTTGATTTCTCAAATAAGTTTTTTATATATGAGTAGTTCATATGTAAATATAGCTATAGTTATTAGTTATATTGCTATTCTGAGATACTGTAAAATCATTATTTCTCAAAGTGAAAAAAGTGTTCTAAATGTAATTCTTGGAATAAATATGGCATCTATTCCTAGAGATCATAGGTGGGATTCCTTATTTTTGAAAGTAATAGTAATCCAAATGGCTTTTGCTTATGTAAGATGGTATCTTTATTATAAAAGTACAGAAATGTTCCACAAAATCCAAGGAAAGAAATTCAGCCCCTAAGAAGCCAGGAATGTTCAGATTGTTCCTCTCATGTCGCTTCTTTGTTTTATAAATCTGCTTTGTTCCACATTTTCTCCAGTAGATCAGGTTCTTCTGCCTCTCCAGAGCACGTACAAAATAATAAAAAACACTTTGGAATAAAAAAAAAAAACGAACACCTGTATTTACACGAGATAGTCTAGACACATTAAGAAGACAGCTTTCAAGACAGAAAAAGAGCACGGGTCATTGCCTTGCAATGCTGCACACCTGGTTTGATCCCTAGAAACACATGGTCCCCTGAGCACCACCAGGAATGACCCCTTAATACTTAAGGATACGACCCAACTTCTCCATCCCCTTTCCAGAAATGAAGAGACAGAGAGAATGCTTTTAATACAAGTGCCATATTCCCAGGCAAAGAAACTAACGAACCAATATTGACAAATACCCACATTAAACTAATCAACTGAATTAACTAATGATCTGAAATTCAGACCACTTAGAGCAAAAGTAACAGCTTTCACTACAATTGTGATGAGAGAGAAAATTTTCTGAAAAGGGGATATAAGTAAAAAATATCATTGGTTTTCACTACTAAATATCATTTTATGCAATCATATTTTAAAATTTTGAAATAAAGTTGAACAGGAAGTTGAAATACTAGTAGAGGTTCAATCCAGTTTCCCACAATGATAGTATATTGCAAAACTGTAGTACAATAGCAAAACCAAGGGTCTGATAAAGTTAATTGGGGCTGGAGAGATAGCATAGCAATAGGGTATTTGCCTTGCATGCTCCCAATCTGGGATGGACAGGAGTTCGATTCCCAGCATCCCTCGAGCTTGCCAGGAGCAATTTCTGAGCGTAGAACCAGGAGCGTAGAACCTGGCCGCCAGGTGTGGCTCAAAATTAACTAACAACAACAACAACAACAACAAAGGAGATAAAGTTAAGCATATTTTTTGAGTTGCACTTTAAATGTTCATAAGTACTACACTTTCAACATGAAAATCAAAAATAACAAATTTGGACTTGATATGTGCATCTCTAGCCATCAGCATTCTCCAGCAAGACTCAACTGAGCATATGTCATTTACCTATGATATATATGATATATATCATATATATATCATATATATATATATCTGAGTTAAAATCTGGAAGCCATGTACTATACTGGTTTAGTGTGCAGTCTCTTGAGTCAGGCTGCTTAAATTAGAATGACAGCTCTAATAATTATTAGATGAGTAATTCAGGACAAGCTGGTAAGCTTCCTTAGCATTCGTTTCATCACCAATAAAATGCAGAAAAATTGATTACATACTTCTTATGAAGCAAAAATTAAAAGAGATAATACAAACAATGTACATTGATGATGTCACATAGTAAAATTCAATAAATAACTAAGAGAGAGGCAGCTATAGAAACTCATGACCACCATCCAACAGCGGGAGGAGTGTAATTTTCAGGTGGTATTTGTTAGCAGACCATTTTTTCTCAGTTTTTGAGACATATCCATGGTGTCAGGGAACAATGTAGTGCTAGGCAAGCAAATTATATGCTCAGTTTATTGAAAACTCTCTAGGCCCCCATACAAAATTTAATTCATTAGTACATTTATTTGCTTTTCAGTATGGTAGTCTGATTTTTCATATTCTTTAATTTCTGATAAGACAGCTTTTTGGTTCTCTTAATTTCTATATCATCTTGTTTTTGTCTTGTGTTCTTAATTCCTTGATCATCTTGGTTTTTTCCTGTTTCATTTTCAGGCCATACCGAGAAGTGCACGGGGATTGCCTCTGGAGGTGCTCAGATGACCATATGGTGCTGGTGATGGAACCTATGCCCCTACATGCAAAGCCTGTGCTCGGCCTGTTGACCTATTTCTCCATCCATCAGACTTATTTCAGATTTTGGACTTGACTTGATGTCCACATCCTTTTGGTTTATGGCCACACAAAACACAGTGCTAAGGGACTACTCCTGGCTCAGTGCTCACTCCTAGCTGTGCTTGAAGGACTATAAAAATGCCAGGGATTAAATCCTAGGTCTCAAATGCAAAGCATGCACTCCAGCCTACTGATCTTTAAGGCTCTTGATTTAAACACTCTGACATCCTGGTGACTAACTATGAACATACCACAACTCCCTTCTGGTTCCTACCCTACCTAAGATTTCAGGTAGTTTTATGAATGGGCAACTTGACCCACCTGTTCTTCAAGGCTTTCAGGAAATCACCACTCCTACAGCCCTTTACTGACTTCACCTTTCACACATTGTAGTAAGTGCAACATTCCAACTGACTTAGGCTCCAAAGGAATTCTATAGAAGTTTTAGCAAGTTGTTACTGAAAAGAGCTGAAATTGAGTAAATGAGAGACTTTGCATATACAAGTAGTTGTGATTTGTTTGTTTCTTGTTTGTTTATTTGGGGGCCACACTTGGCAGTGCTCAGGAGTTGCTCCTGGCTCTGTGCTCAGGGGTCAGTCCTGGTAGTACCCAGGGGACCTTAGGGATGCCAGGAATCAAACCTGGATTGGCTGCATGCAAGGCAAATGCCCTAGCTCAGGGGTGTCAAACAAGTTTGACACAAAGAGCCAAAATTTTAAACTGTGAGAGTCAGAGAGCCACACCATGCAGTGACCTGCCAAAACAGACAAGCAATCACACAAGAAGCATGTACTTTTAACAATAATCTATTAAACACATATTGAATTTTGAGTGAGGGTAAAAATCCTGCAGTGATGGTGAGGATGTGCTGTGTCCTTCACACTAAGAACTAAAGGCCAGAAGTGACACAACATGTGACACATGGGTCCCCCCGCTTGCTGGCCC
Organism: Suncus etruscus; assembly: GCF_024139225.1. Lineage (NCBI taxonomy): Eukaryota > Metazoa > Chordata > Mammalia > Eulipotyphla > Soricidae > Suncus > Suncus etruscus. The sequence goes on from NC_064849.1 coordinate 53,770,057, forward strand.
ATGCAGTTGTTTTTGAGGGATAGGAGACGGGACTCCGCGAGTGGAGATCTCTCCTCAAAGGTCCCTCCTCAGAAGCAGCAGAACAAAATCCAAACTTGGCAAAGAGCCACAGTATACAAAATATGATAAGAGGCAAAGAGCCACATTCATTTTGGCCGCGAGCCGCATGCATGTTCGCCACCCCTGTCCTAGCTGCTGTGCTGTCACTCCATCCCCCTCTAAATATTTTTGTTTATTGTTTTATTGGGGGGACATAACCAGTAGTGCTCAAGGGTTATTCCTAGCTCTGAGCTCAGGAATCACTTCTGGCAGTGCTCAGGGGACCATATGGGATAATGGGGATCGAACCTGGGTTAGCCGTGTACAAGGCAAGTGCCTTACTCACTGTGCTATCATATGTGTTGCATGTTATTTATAAAGCAATGACATACTTCTGGACTTCTGTTTTTATTTATTTTGGTTTGGGGGATATAACCAGGCTAATCCTGATCGATCTCTGCCAGGGATCAAATCTGGGCCAAAATGCATACAAGGCAAGTGCTATATACACAGTACTATCACTCCAGACCCAGGAATATACACTTTTAGGATCGTATCCTTAGGAACCTACAAGAAGACAATAAGCCCTTTATTAAAGGTATTATAAACCATGGTGCCTGAAATTAAAAAAAAATTTTTTTTTGAAGCAAGATAATACAGTGGGGTAGAGAGTTGACTTTGTACACAGCTGTTTGGTCCCCAAGCCTATCAGGAGTAATTCCTGAGCACAGAGTCAAAAGTAACCTCTGCGTGCTGGGTGTGATGATCTCTCTCCTCCCAAAAGAGACAATACCTCTTTGTCATATCATCTTGAGGCTCTTTCTGCTTTTGAATTTCCAAGGGATAAGAGAAGACATCTACCCACTTTTACTTGCTTTTTATGGAGGGTTGGTGGGACTATACCTGGCAGTGTTCAGGGTGGACGGACCACGTGGGTGTGGGGATCCAAGACATGGCAAGCACCCTACCCGCTGTACTATCACTCCAGCTCCAGTACTTACCTGCTTTGAGAAGGTGACTAATGGCCAGAGCTTTAGGGTTCCTGCTTTGCATGTGTAACAGATCCAGGATCCGTCCTTAGCCCCTTTTATGGTCTTAAACACCACCAGAAATGGTTCCTAAGTGCAGAGCCTAGATTAGTTCCTGAACATAGCAGTGTCACACACACACACACACACACACACACACACAAAATAGGTGAATATACTATCAAGGGCAGTGTTCTGGGATGAACCAGTCCCAGCGCCTCACTAGGCTTTTATTCATATAGTCAGAAGCTTTTAGTCTCCTTCAACTTCCCCAGCTGTCCCCTCTCAGCCCACCCAGCATACCTTATCCACTTGCTGGGTGTCCCTCTTGTGAATATTCGCTGCTGGCAATAAAAGTTAAGCCTTTGGGCCCGGAGAGATAGCACAGCGGTGTTTGCCTTGCAAGCAGCCGATCCAGGACCTAAGATGGTTGGTTCGAATCCTGGTGTCCCATATGGTCCCCCGTGCCTGCCAGGAGCTATTTCTGAGCAGACAGCCAGGAGTAACCCCTGAGCACCGCTGGTATGGCCCAAAAACAAAAACAAACAAAAATAAAGTTAAGCCTTTGTCTTCTCCAACATATATATATTTTGGGGAAAAAGGGGGACCACAACCAGCGGCCCTCAAGGGTTACTCCTGGTTCTGCAGCTCAGAAAACGTCGTTGGTAGGCTAAGAGGATCATATAGGATGCCAGGGATCGAACCCAGGTTCGTTCAGGTTTAGCTACGTGCAAGGCAAACACCCTACCACTGTGCTATTGCTCTGGCACCCTCCAAATATGTTTGTTGATGCTGTTTGGTTTTCCTTTTCACCACGTCGTGGAAAGTGGTTTATGCAGAAATTGTTTCTTAATTGATGTGGAGGGAGATGTGGCTGGGCCGCAGCCTCTGCAACTCCATGACCCCCGGAGCAGCCCTGTAAGGTCCAGGTCTGCAGGGTCGCTGTGCTCACACTGGCAGAACTTGTCCCCTGCCCTGGCGCAATGCCCTCTGCCAAATAGAGCACGGTGGGGAGGGGCTGCCCCGGAGGAGGACACAAGGACCTGGGATCCAAAGGCCCCAAATTCTCCAGACTTTTTCACCTGGTAAAGCTACAGGACAAAAGTTGGGTAGCAGAAGTGGACGAGGCCTGCTAAGGTCTGGTGGAGTGAATCGGAAGGATATGAGAGTTGATTCAGTAATGGTCAGCGATCAAGAAACCCCTTAGACAGCTCATCTGAACTCTAACTGAAGGATCTGCTACCCCCTAAGAATTGGAAGTCCTTGATGATAAGGGGAATCCATCATTAATTAATCTATCATTAAGAGGAAGGGGGGTCGTGACATCCACAATAGTTATCCAAGTGAAACCCAGTGCTGGTCTTTGCAGCCAGCTCCTCATCAATAACCTCTTTTTGTTTGTTGTTAATGTTTATCCAGCCCTCCAGCCAGAGTTTTGTTTGGGTTTTGTTTGCTTGTTGTCTAATGTCTTTCATTAAAGGCCTCTTAACACAGTGGTGAGTGGAAGTGGCGAAGGGCTCAAGCTAGAGTTTCTTTGCATGCAGGAACCCATATACCCTGCTGCCCACCACTGGCCCCAGAGTACAGAGCTGGGCCCTACGAGCAGAACAAAACCAAACCAACTAAAACAAACACTGTGGTGAAGAGTATTTTTCTGTTTATAAAACATAGGAGTTTCTACCTGGTGCATTATGGTGCAAAAAAAATCAAATCTCTTTTTGATTTAAGCCCCCCCCCCCGCTTTTTTTATTTTGTTTATTTTTTGGGTCACACCCGGCAGCGCTCAGGGGTTACTCCTGGCTTTACGCTCAGAAATCGCTCCTGGCAGGCTTGGGGGACCATATGGGATGCCAGGATTCGAACCACTGACCTTCATGCAAGGCAAACAAATGCCTTACCTCCATGCTATCTCTCCAGCCCCATAAGCCCCCCCCCTTTTTTTTTTTTCCGTTTTTGGGTCACACCCAGCAGTGCTCAGGGGTTACTCCTGGCTCTGCGCTCAGAAATAGCCCCTAGCAGGCACGGGGATCATATGAGATGCTGGGATTCAAACCACCGTCCTTCTGCATGCAAGGCAAAACCCCGACCTCCATGCTATCTCTCCCCATAAACCCCATAAGCCCCCTTTTCTTAAGGCTCAAACCCAGGATCCCTCCTGTCCAGGGCCTCATCCAGGCCCAGAATGTCGCAAGGCACCAGATGGCTCAGCCACAAAGCTGGTTTCCAAAGAGGAACCCTACTGGATTCTTTAGTGCAGTGGATGGAGGAGGGGATGCAAATTCACTTTTTTGTCTCTTTGCCTCAGGATATGTCTAAAGGTAAGAAGAGGAGCTTGAAATTTAGAATTTGTTTCTAAAACCATCCTCTTCACCCCACCCCACCTCCAGCGCGCGCGGTGTGGGGAGAGAATTCAGTAGTTAGAGCGCAAAACCACTCAGTTCTAATCCCCCCCCCCCCGCGCGCACGCGCACACACACACACACATACACACGCGTGCACACTAAGCAGGAACCATGGAATGAGGCGGAGGTCTGTTGATTTTCTGTTTGTGGTTCTTTCTTGCAAAGCAGTTGAAACATACTGCTTCTGCAAAGTAGTTTCTGTTGGAAATAAACTTAAAGTCGGGCAGCCCTGTTCCTTTTATGGTCATGGCTTTACCTTTAGGACCATGGTTCATGGTTTATTGTTTCTTTTTTTTTTTTTTTTTTGGTTTTTGGGCCACACCCGTTTGACGCTCAGGGGTTACTCCTGGCTATGTGCTCAGAAATCGCCCCTGGCTTGGGGGGACCATATGGGACGCTGGGGGATCGAACCGTGGTCCTTCCTTAGCTAGCGCTTGCAAGGCAGACACCTTACCTCCAGCGCCACCTACCCGGCCCCGGTTTATTGTTTCTTACTGTTCCTTTTTTGTTTGGCTTTTGATTTTTGGGTCACACCCGGCGGTGCTCAGGAGTTACTCCTGGCTCTGCACTCAGAAATCGCCCCTAGTAGGATGAGGGGACCATACAGGATGCTGGAATCGAATCCAGGTTGGCTGTGTGCAAAGCAAACACCCTACCGCTGTGCTATCTCTAGATCCTCTTACTGTTTCTTATAGCAACAAAAGAAAGCTTATAGTATTAAAACTAGTATTTTGTTTGCTTTGAAGGCCACAACCATCGGTCTTCAGGTGGTGCAGCAGTGCTAGGGATAGAATGCAGGGCTCCCACATGCAAAGTCTGCAATCTAACACTTTTTTTTTTTTTTAGGCATATACTATTTTTTAGTAATATCTTTATTTAAACACATTAATTACAAATATGATTGTAGTTGGGTTTCAGTTATGTAAAGGACACTCCCCTTCACCAGTGCAACATTCCCATCCCCAATGTCCTAAATCTCCCTCCTCCCCTCTACCCCCATCTGTACTCCAGACAGGCTTTCACATTGTTATGATAGTTGTCAGTGTAATTATTCTCTAACTGAACTCACAACTCTGTGGTGAGCTTCATATCATGAGCTGGACCTTCCAGCCCCCATCTCTTTTGTCTCTGAGAGTTATTGCAAAAATGTCTTTTATTTTTCTTAAAACCCATAGATGAATGAGACTATTCTGCATCTATCTCTCTTCCTCTGACTTATTTCACTCAGATTTCATGTAATCCATGTATAGAAAAATTTCATGACTTCATCTCTTCTGACAGTTGCATAATATTCCATTGTGTACCAAAGTTTCTTTAGCCATTCATCTGTTGAAGGACATCTTGGTAGTTTCCAGAGTCTGGATATTGTAAATAGCACTGCAATGAATATAGGTGTGAGGAAGGATTTTTGTATTGTATTTTTGCATTCCAAGGGTATATCCCTTGGAGTGGTATATAGCTGGATCATATGGGAGTTCAATTTCCAGTTTTTTTGAAGAATCTCCATATAGCTTTCCATAAAGGTTGGACTAGACACTTCTAATAATCTCCAATTAGGGCCAGAGCGGTGGTGCTAGCAGTAAGGCATCCCGAGCTAGCCTAGGACAGACCTCAGTTTGATCCCCTGGTGTCCCAAGCCAGAAGCGATTTCTGAGCACATAGCCAGGAATAACCCCTGAGCGTCACCAGGTGTAGCCCCAAAACCAAATAAATAAATAAATAAATAAACCCTCCAATTAAATCTACTTTTTAAATTGGCTACAGTGTAGCCTTCTTACTAATACTGATTATGTAAAACTGGTTTTTTATTTGTTTTATTTTGCTTGGTTTTGTTTTTCAGCCACACCTGGTGACACTCAGGGGTTATACTCCTGGCTATGCGCTCAGAAATCTCAATCATGGTCCATCCTAGGCTAGCGCGTACAAGGCAGAGAAGTCTTACAGCTTGTGCCACCTCTCCGACCCCTAAAACTGGTTTTTAATTTTCATTATTTATTGTATTGAAAATCAAATTATTATTTTTAATGAAATAACATAGGTATTTTGCAATTATTATTCTAAATTTATGAGAAAAAATACTACCAAAAATATGGATATATATATATATGCAAAATAAAGACCTTTAAACAAAAGATGAGCTTAAAAAAGAGCCTAATTAGAAATGGGCCTATTATGTTGGCAGCGCATAGAATATACTTTAAAACATTGGTGGAGGCTTGACACTGATTATGGGATTGGTTCTGAAATATCGTATGTCTAAAATCTAACTATGAATAACTTTTTATTGGGGGGGAGGGTTCACACCCGAGGCGCTCAGGGATTATTCCTGACTCAGTGCTCAGAAATCATCCCTGGCAGGCACTGGGGATCATATGGGATGCCAGGATTGGAACCACTGTTCTCAATCGGCTGCATGGATGGCAAATGCCCTACCGCTATGCTATCTCTCAGGTCCTGAATAACTTTTTAAATTACAATGGTTTAAATAAAACACTTTTCAACCCAAAATTTAAGAACTTAAACTATTGGAGTGAGAGCAATAATAAGGCAGGAAGGCACTTGCCCTGCATGTAGCCAACCAGGATTTGATCCCCCAGGTACCACTAGGAACAATTCCTGAGTGCAGAGCCAGGAGTAACTCCTGGGCACTGCCTGCCAGTGTGGCCCCAAAACAAAAACAAACAAACAAAAAACTAAAACTATAAAACTCTTAGAAGAGAACATGAAGGAAAATTGTAACATTGGATTTGGCCAGATTCCCAAAAACATAAGCAACAAAAGAGAATGTTTACATTGAGTTGATCAAAATTTAAAACCTTTTGAACATCAAAGTTTTTAATAGTATTGAGTGAAAAGACAAATCAGCTTATAAAGATGGAATAGTTTTAAGTTAGATTTCCGATAAAAGTTTGGTAACCAGAGTACATAAAGAATTTCTAGGAAACTACGCCTGCCCAGTGGGGCCCGACTGTGAAAAATTGTGAGTGCTGCCTGTGTGTGTCTGTCTACTGTCCTGTTGCGTGAACCTCTTGGGAGTGGGCCGAAAAGAGGCTCCACTACGTGGCCGTGCGCTCTTTCTAAGAAAAGAACACCATCGCAACAAGAAGAAAAAAAAAAAATCACACTAAGAACTGTGCTGGATCACTGAAGCCCAGCATTTATCTCCGGATTGTCTTCTCTGCTGCGTGCTGGGGCCTAAGATTTGATCCTGTGTGAAGCTTCCTCCACGGAAGACTCTCCTCGCTGGGAGGCAAGTCGACCCATCCAGAAAGGGCGGAGGCAGAGGAGTGTGGCTGCCTGCATCATTTAGTCAATGAATACCACCACAACACGTAGAAAAACCCACAATACAAGCGTGACAATGGGGAAACAATGCAGGCCAGCATCAGACATAGAGAATGAAGATGACAATTCTGATGACCAGATAATGACCAACCAATCAACCTCTCAGATAAGGACTTTAGATAAGGACTTTAGATAAGGACTTTAGACTAGCAATATGGAAGATGCTCAACGAACTCAAAGAAACCATGGATCGAGTTGAACAGAACACTAATAAGAACCAAGAAAATATGAAGACAGAAATCACAAAACTCCAAACTGAAATAATATGTCAACTAACAGGCCTGAAAAACTCAGTAAACGAAGTGAATGACAAAATAGATAAGCTCTGGGACAGGGTATCAGAAGCTGAGAATAGACTTGGTGCTATGGAAGATGAGATAAATAACAATTCCATACAGCGGGAGAAATTGGAAAAAAAACTTAAAGCAAATGAACAGACAATGGAAAAATTAGTCAAAGAATGGGAACAGATGAAAATAGAAGTCTATGATAAGCTCAACAGAAACAACTTAAGAATCATTGGAGTCCCAGAGACCCAGGAAGAAAATTTCCAGGAAGAATCAACAGTCAGGCCCGGAGAGATAGCACAGCAGCGTTTGCCTTGCAAGCAGCCGATCCAGGACCAAAGGTGGTTGGTTCGAATCCCGGTGTTCCATGTGGTCCCCTGTGCCTGCCAGGAGCTATTTCTGAGCAGAGTAACCCCTGAGCACTGCCGGGTGTGACCCAAAAACCAAAAAAAAAAAGAATTAACAGTCAAGAACATCATTAAAGAGAAACTTCCAGAGCTAAAGAATATATGTGATCAACGGAGAGATAGCACAGCGGCGTTTGCCTTGCAAGCAGCCGATCCAGGACCAAAGGTGTCCCATATGGTCCCCCGTGCCTGCCAGGAGCTATTTCTGAGCAGACAGCCAGGAGTAACCCCTGAACAACGCCGGGTGTGACCCAAAAACCAAAAAAAAAAAAAAAAAAAAAAAAAAAGAATATATGTGATCAAATCCTGCATGCTCAAAGAGTACCAACCAAAAGAGACTCCAGAAAAAATACCCCAAGACACATCCTAGTCACAATGACGAATCCCACAGATAGAGACAGAATTCTGAAAACAGCAAGATCAAAAGGAGAAATTACATTCAAGGGAGCATCCTTGAGATTTACAGCAGACCTGTCACCAGAAACACTCAAGGCCAGAAAGCAGTGGTGGGATATTGTGACAAGACTGAATGAAATGAATATTTCACCTAGAATACTGTACCCAGCAAAACTCGCTTTCTGGTTTGACAGAAGAATACATGGTTTCACAGACAAAAAACAGCTCAGAAACTTTACAGACTCAAAACCAGTCTTAAGAGAAAAACTGAAAGACCTAATTTAAGACAAGACTAACCAAAAGACACACCAAATTTCGATATAAAGATGGCATTAAATCCCAGGACAATTCTTTCTCTCAACATCAATGGACTAAATGCACCAGTTAAGAGACACAGAACGGCTAAATGGATCAAAAAACTCAATCCAACTTCTACTGCCTACAAGAAACGCACCTGAATAGTCAGAACAAACATAGACTCAAAATAAAAGGCTGGAGAAAAATTATCCAAGCAAACAACACCCATAAAAAAGCTGGAGTGGCCATACTAATATCAGATAATGCAAACTTTATACTCAGGAAGGTTGTAAGGAACAAAGATGGACATTTTATATTAATCAAGGGGTATGTAGAGCAGGAAGAAATAATTCTCCTAAACATATATGCACCGAATGAGGGGCCAACAAAATATTTAATACAATTGTTGACAAATCTGAAAAATAATATCAATAACAACACAATAATTGTGGGGGACCTCAACATGGCTTTGTCAACACTGTATAGATCAACCAGACTGAAACCCAACAAGAATATAGTAGACCTGAGGAGAGAAATGGAAGAAAGAGGCCTAGTGGATAGATATATATAGGACACTCCATCCCCAGAAACCTGGATACACATTCTTCTCCAATGTACATGGGACATTCTCCAGGATAGACTACATGCTGGCACATAAAACATACCTCCATAATATCAAGAGGATAGAAATTTTGCAGGCTACCTTCGCTGACCACAAGGCTCTGAAATTATTTGTGAATTCCAAAGGGACACAGAAGAAAAACTTTAATACCTGGAAGTTAAACAGCCTCATACTGAATAACCAGTGGGTCCGAGATGAAATCAAGGAGGAAATCAAAAGGTTCCTGGAAACAAATGACAATAAAGACACAAACTATCAGAACTTATGGGACACAGCAAAAGCAATACTGAGAGGAAAATTTATAGCTTTGCAAGCACACATCAGGAAGGAAGAAGGAGCTTACCTGAGTAGCTTAATGACACAGCTAATAAAACTAGAAAGTGCTCAACAAAAGGACCCAAAAATAGGGAGACAGAAGGAAATTACAAAGGTGAGAGCAGAAATCAACGAGGTGGGAACTCAAAAAACAATCCGAAAGATCAACGAAAACAGAAGTGGGTTCTTCAAAAAAATAAAAATAAACAAGATTGATAGACCACTGGCAAACCTAACAAAGAAAGAGAGAGAGAGAAACTTGATAACTCGTATTAGGAATGAAAAAGGAGAGATCACTACTGATATGACAGAGATTCAAAGGGTAATCAGAAACTACTTTGAGAAACTTTACACCACTAAAAACGAGAGCCTGGAAGAAATGGATAAATTCTTGGACTCTTATAATCTTCCACGGTTGAAGGAAGAGGATGTAGCATATCTAAACATGCCCATCACTATTGATGAAATTAAAATGGTAATCAAATGCCTGCCCAAAAACAAAAGCCCAGGCCCAGATGGATTCACTAATGAATTCTTTCAAACTTTCCAAGAGGAACTACTACTAATCCTGGCAAGACTCTTTCATGAAATTGAACAAACGGAAACACTTCCAAATAGCTTTTATGAAGCCAACATCACCTTGATACCTAAACCAGACAGAGATGCTATGAAAAAAGAAAATTACAGACCAATATCGCTGATGAATGCAGATGCAAGGATCCTCAACAAAATTCTGGCAAATAGGATTCAATGCCTCATTAAGAAGATCATCCACTACGATCAAGTAGGTTTCATCCCAGGAATGCAAGGATGGTTTAACATCTGTAAATCTTTCAACATAATACACAATATCAACAACAAGAAAAATAAAAACCACATGATCATATCATTAGATGCAGAGAAAGCATTTGATAAGGTCCAACACCCATTCTTGATCAAAACTCTCAGCAAGATGGGAATGGAAGGAACCTTTCTCAATATAGTTAAGGCCATCTACCACAAGCCAGTGGCAAATATTATCCTCAATGGAGAAAAACTAAAAGCCTTCCCTCTAAATTCTGGCACAAGACAAGGCTGTCCTCTCTCACCACACTTATTCAACATAGCACTGGAAGTACTCGCTATAGTGATTAGGCAAGAAAAAGATATCAAGGGAATCCAGATAGGAAAGGAAGAAGTCAAGCTCTCACTGTTTGCAGATGACATGATACTCTACTTAGAAAACCCTAAAGACTCTACCAAAAAGCTTCTAGAAACAATAGACTCATATAGCAAGGTGGCAGGCTACAAAATTAACACACAAAAATCAATGGCCTTTCTATACACCAATAGTAATAAGGAAGAAATGGACATTAAGAAAACAACCCCATTCACAATAGTGCCACATAAACTCAAATATCTTGGAATCAACTTGACTAAAAATGTGAAGGACCTATACAAAGAAAACTATAAAACTCTGCTCCAAGAAATAAAAGAGGACACACGGAAATGGAAAAACATACCCTGCTCATGGATTGGCAGGATTAACATCATCAAAATGGCAATACTCCCCAAGGCATTATACAGATTTAATGCAATCCCTCTAAAGATACTCATGACATTCTTCAAAGAAGTGGATCAGGCACTGTTGAAATTCGTTTGGAACAATAAACACCCTAGAATAGTTAAAGCAATCATTGGGAAAAAGAATATGGGAGGAATTACTTTCCCCAACTTTAAACTTTACTACAAAGCAATAGTTATCAAAACAGCATGGTATAGGAATAAGAACAGGCCCTCAGATCAGTGGAATAGGCTTGAATACTCAGAAAATGTTCCCCAGACATACAATCACCTAATGTTTGATAAAAGAGCAAGAAATCCTAAATGGAGCAAAGAAAGCCTCTTCAACAAGTGGTGTGGGCACAACTGGTTAGCCACTTGCAAAAAATTGAACTTAGACCCCCAGCTAACATCATGTACGAAGGTAAAATCCAAATGGATTAAAGACCTTGATATCAGACCCAAAACCATAAGATATATAGAACAACACATAGGCAAAACACTCCAGGACATTGAGACTACAGGCATATTCAAGGAGGAACTGCACTCTCTAAGCAAGTGAAAGCAGAGATTAACAGATGGGAATATATTAAGCTGATACGCTTCTGCACCTCAAAGGAAATAGCGCCCAGGATACAAGAGCTACCCACTGAGTGGAAGAAACTATTCACCCAATACCCATCAGATAAGGGGCTAATCTCCAAAATATACAAGGCACTGACAGAAATTTACAAGAAAAAACATCTAATCCCATCAAAAAATGGGAAGAAGAAATGGACAGACACTTTGACAAAGAAGAAATACAAATGGCCAAAAACACATGAAAAAATGCTCCACATCACTAATCATCAGGGAGATGCAAATCAAAACAATGATGAGATACCACCTCACACCACAGAGAATGGCACACATCACAAAGAATGAGAATAAACAGTGTTAGCGGGGATGTGGAGAGAAAGGAACTCTTATCCACTGCTGGTGGGAATGCCGTCTAGTTCAACCTTTATGGAAAGTGATATGGAGATTCCTCCAAAAACTGGAAATCGAGCTCCCATATGACCCAGCTATACCACACCTAGGAATATACCCTAGGAACACAAAAATACAATACAAAAACCCCTTCCTTACACCTATATTCATTGCAGCACTATTTATCATAGCAAGACTCTGGAAACAACCAAGATGCCCTTCAACAGACGAATGGCTAAAGAAACTGTGGTACATATACACAATGGAATATTATGCAGCTGTCAGGAGAGATGAAGTCATGAAATTTTCCTATACATGGATGTACATGGAATCTATTATGCTGATTGAAATAAGTCAGAGAGAGAGAGAGAAAAACGCAGAATGGTCTCACTGATCTATGGGTTTAAGAAAAATGAAAGACATTCTTGCAATAATAATTTTCAGACACAAAAGAGAAAAGAGCTGGAAGTTCCAGCTCACCTCAGGAAGCTCACCACAAAGAGTGATGAGTTTAGTTAGAGAAATAACTACATTTTGAACTGTCCTAATAATGAGAATGTATGAGGGAAATGGAAAGCCTGTCTACAGTACAGGCAGGGGTCGGGTGGGGAGGAGGGAGATTTTGGACATTGGTGATGGGAATGTTGCACTGGTGATGGGTGGTGTTTTTTACATGACTGAAACCCAAACACAATCATGTATGTAATCAAGGTGTTGAAATAATATATATATATATATATATATATATATAAAGAATTTCTACCAGTCAGTCACCGAAAACTTGCAACTAAATTTAAAATTGGGCTATTCTTGAATAGATTAAAATAAAATATAAGTATAATATTTGCACGTGAAAAGATTCTTAACATCTGGCACAGGGTCAGCTGACAGGCTGAAATATAAAGGCTTCTGCTGGTAGAAATAGAGGCAGCTCAAGTTTCCTCAAATTTCTGTTTCTTCAGAGATGTTAGATCCATCTTTGTGGTGAGAAGTGCAAGTTGCAAGTAAGCCAATTAAAGAGGAATTGAGGGGCAGAATTTTACACTGAGGTCCCAGATTCTTATAGTCCTGCCTGCTTTGTACAAATGCCTAAAAACCCTGCCCGTTGAATGTATGGAAGTAAGATTGTATAAATACTCCATTCTTTCTTATATATGGGTCAGTCTTTAAAGAATGCGTGTCTGAAGCCACTGGAGTAAATAAAGCTTGCTACTACTTCAAGATCTGTTTTGTTTGTTTGTTTGCTTGCTTGCTTGCTTTTTTGTTTTTAGAGACAGGGTCTCGCTATGTTGCCCAAACTGGAGTGCAGTGGCTATTCACAGGCGAGATCCCACTACTGATCAGCACGGGAGCTTTGACCTGCTCCGTTTCCGACCTGGGCCGGTTTGCCCCTCCTTAGGCAACCTGGTGGTCCCCCGCTCCGGGGGATGGGGGGGGTCACCATATTGATGCCGAACTTAGTGCGGACACCCGGTCGGTATAGCGCACTGCAGCCCAGAACTCCTGGACTCAAGCGATCCTCTGGCCTCCGAGTAGCTGGGACTACAGGCCACGCCACCACGCCCAGACTGTTTAGTTAGTTTTATTTATAATAAATAAACATTATTTGTTAATATTTTTATTTAAAAGGAAAATAAGTTGGTGATATGGAGAAAACTAATGAAAGTAAAATCCTTATGCATGACTGATAGAAATGTAATTTTGTTTTCTAGTATGAAATTGTTTTCTAATTAGAAAACAATGTGGCAACTTCTCAAAAGATGAAACAGTTTCTATATGATCCTGCAATTTTACTTCTGGGTATATACCAACAGAACTGAAAACAGAAGTAGGTTTTACCAGGAACTTGGATGGGGATAGAGGAATGGGAAGTTACTGTTTGTTTGATTGAGTCAACACCCAGTGAGCGTTTTGGGCCCTGAGCTTGAATCACTCCTGGAGGTGCTCTGGAGGAACATCCAGTGGTAGGGATGGAATCCTGAGCCTCCTGCAAACAAAGCATGTGCTTTCTAGCATTGGAGTTATTGTTTAATACAGAATTTTTGATTGAGATAATAAAAAGTAGTGGCTGTGGTTATCCAGTGTAATGAACGTACTCCATACCATTGAATTTAAATGATTAAAGTAATAAATTTTTATATATATTTTACCACAACAATTTTTTTTTTTTTTTTTTTGGTGAAGAAGGTTTGGACCATACCCAGAGGTGCTCAAGGTTTACTCCTAGCTCTATGCTTAGTGACTATTACTGGTGATGCTCAGGGAACTATATGTATGCATGGATAGATCCTGGGTTGGTTACACACAGGGCAAGCACCTTATCCTCTGTACTATTTCTCCAACCTCTCCCCACTTTTTTCCAAGGCATAAAAAACATGATTCTTATTTTTTTATTTGTTTGTTTGTTTTTGGATCACACCTGACAGTGCTCAGGGATTACTCCTGGCTCTATCCTCAGAAGTCGCTCCTGCCAGGCTCAAGGGATCATACAGGATGTCGGGATTCCTTCTGCATGCAAGGCAAACACCCTACCTCCATGCTATCTCTCTGGCCCCAGAAAACATGATTCTTTACTATGGAAAGTAAAGCCAATAAAGCTCCACAGCACAGGAATACCAGATACAAATGTACATTTAGTTAAGAAGTTGTGTGGAGTCTATAGACAATGAATAAGCAATGTGTGTCTAGATAATGGATGTTTTGTCTTACCGGATGTAATTCTAGCAGATCAGCCTAATCCCAACGTCTTTGCTTCCTTCAATAGATTTGGCTTCAATTATTACAAGGAGAGATGAAAAATAAATCACTAGTGATGCTACAAATAATTTCCTTCATATTTTATCCTAGAGTGATTGCAGAAAGAAGGTAAACAAGACTCTCCAGTAATTCTGTGCCACGTGATCACTGAGCATCCCATCAGAGGCACTCCAGCTCCAGACTGTTTATGTATGTTCTAACTACCTTTTCCTCAACTTAAGATTTCCTTTTAAATATTTTAAGAATCAATAAACTGGATCATTTGTTCCTGAGGTTTTCTGTAAAATCTTGTTCCTGAGCAATAAGTCTAAATAAAGTTATCATGCTTGGTGATATAGGTGTTTAATAAACAATTTCGCATTGGTCACAATAAGAAAAAAACCACCACAGTTTAAATAACACGTTTAAATATTTCTCTTTGGTGGATTTTTTTTCATTTAATGTCTTAATTCAATCAGACATTAGTGGAAAGTAGCTGATAGCTTTAACTCAAACCATGGTTCTACTAAATTAATGAGAATCTACCAGACATCTTAGTATCCTTGGTTGCTCCAGGGTGTTACAACAGGATTTGAATAGACCTGAGTGACCTAACTCAAAAGAAATGGAGTATCATTTGCCCAAAAGAGTAGAGACATGACTAATTCTTTGAGGAGTTTGGTTAGTTTTAGAAAGTGTATACTAACTGGGATTCCAGGTAGCATAAATGTAATAATAAATTGGATTATAATATTATATGTACCAGGGGTCTCAAACTCGCGGCCCGCAGGCCGTTTGCGGCCCTCCATACAACATTTTGTGGCCCGCGGCAGGCCTTCAAATATCGCAGTATTCGCGATTATTCGCTTACCGAATAATCGCATAAAAATCGTATTAGTAAGAAAAAAATCGCATTAAACATTCGCATACCCCGAGCAGTTCCGTTCGGGGTATGCAAACTTTTTTTTTTTTTTTGGTTTTTGGGCCACACCCAGCGGTGCTCAGGGGTTACTCCTGGCTGTCTATTCAGAAATAGCTCCTGGCAGGCACGGGGGACCATATGGGACACCAGGATTCGAACCAACCACCTTAAGTCCTGGATCGGCTGCTTGCAAGGCAAACACCGTTGTGCTATCTCTCCGGGCCTGGTATGCAAACGTTTAATGTGATTTTTTTACAACTTTTTTTTGTTGTTGGTTTTTTGGGCCACACCTGTTTGACGTTCAGGGGTTACTCCTGGCTAAGCACTCAGAAATCGCTCCTGGCTTGGGGGGACCATATGGGACACCGGGGGATCGAACTGCAGTCCATCCTATGCTAGCGCTTGCAAGGTAGACACCTTACCTCTAGCGCCACCTTCCCGGCCCCACTAATGCGATTTTTTATTGCGAATATTCAGTAAGCGAAATCCCTTATGCAGCCCTGCCTCACCCCGACTTTGCCTCCTGCGGCCCCCAGGTAAATTGAGTTTGAGACCCCTGATATATACTATATATTATAATAAATAATAAATTGGACAGTTTTGTCGGTTACCAGAATCACAAAAGCCTGCTAATGTTCTATATAGAAACAACTGAAGAATTGTTTGTGCATCATTTTCTGTGAATAGCTTAGTCATAATTTTTGAAAATCTTTTTGGAGTAGAGGTTTTAAATCTTATTATTATTTTTTTTTTTTTTGGTTTTGGGTCACACCCATTTGACACTCAGGGGTTACTCCTGGCTATGCGCTCAGAAGTCGCTCCTGACTTGGGGGACCATATGGGACGCCGGGGGATCGAACCGCGGTCCGTCCTAGGCTAGCGCAGGCAAGGCAGGCACCTTACCTCTAGCGCCACCGCCCGGCCCCCTAAATCTTATTTTTTTTATTATTTTGTTGGGAACTCTTTACTCTTAGAAAAATTAAATTGCTGTTCAATATGTTATACTTAAATTTGGGGGGGGTGAGTTTGGGCTACACTCAGTGGTGATCACAGGTTACTATCTGCACTTAGGAATCACTCCTAGTGATACTCAAGGGACCACATGAGATTCTGGGTTCAAACCCAGGTCAGCCATGTACAAGGCAAGCTTCTTACCTGCTATACTATCACTTAGATTCTATTTTATGCTTAAATTTTCACTTTTTATGATTATGGAACTTTATATCATGTTGCTTAGTTTTGGTTTGGGGGCATAAATGTCCATGCTGGAGGCTCTCTTGACTTGGTGGCCAAGAGCTTATACCATGTGGGAGAAAGAACCAAGGCTCCAGTATGAAAAGCATGAATATAGCCCTTTGAGCTCTCTTCAACCTTTAATATTATATTTAGGAAGAGTTCGCTGTGCATGCAGAAGGACGGTGGTTCGAATCCCAGCATCCCATATGATCCCCCAAGCCTGTCAGGAGCGATTTCTGAGCATAGAGCCAGGAGTAACCCCTGAGCACCGCCAAGTGTGACCCAAAAAAAAAAAAAAAGAAAGAAAGAAAGAAAGGTCTTCGGATTTCTGTTTCATACTTCTATGGTTGTGTTTATTTTACATTGAAAGTATTGATTCATTAAGAATCAATATATTTTACCTTTAATTTTATTGATAACTAATTTGTTCTCATTTTTATTTGACTGAGTATTTCCCAGTTTACATTCTTTTTTTTTTTTTTTTTTTTTTTTTTTTTGCTTTTTGGGCTACACCCTGCGACGCTCAGGGGTCACTCCTGGCTATGAGCTCAGAAATCGCTCCTGGCTTGGGGGACCATATAGGACGCCGGGGGATCAAACCGCGATCTGTCCTAGGTCAGCCACGTGCAAGGCAAACGCCCTACCACTGAGCCATCGCTCAGGCCCTATTTCCCAATTTAAATAGCTATTTTTCTCTTTATATTATTGTTGATTGG
This sequence comes from Suncus etruscus, assembly GCF_024139225.1. Taxonomy (NCBI): domain Eukaryota; kingdom Metazoa; phylum Chordata; class Mammalia; order Eulipotyphla; family Soricidae; genus Suncus; species Suncus etruscus. The sequence goes on from NC_064849.1 coordinate 53,787,316, forward strand.
TCTGGAGAGATAATAATAGGGATTTAGATAGTTGCCTTGTACATTGTGGATTCTGGTTCAATCCTCAGCACCATAGAGGGTCTCAAACTCGTGGCCCGCAGGCCGTTTGTGGCCCTCCGTACAACATTTTGTGGCCCTGCCCTAGAGAAATCTTTTTTTGTTTTGTTTTGTTTTAGTTTTAGTTTTAGTTTAGTTTTTTGGGTCACACAAGGCTTACTACTGACTTTGCACTCAAGGATCACACCGACTTTGCCTCCTGCGGCCCCCAGGTAAATTGAGTTTGAGACTCCTGAATGATCTGAGTACAGAGCCTTGAGTGATGTAATAGCATCACTGGATGAGCCCCAATTCCTCAAAATGAAAAATGTATTTTTGTTTATTGTGTTATATTTATTTTTATTATTTTAATATTAAATATAAAATATCTCTAGTATCTTAAGTTCTTTTATTATAAACTTATTTCTCTGCTTATTCACTTGTTTATCATGAGAATGACCTCACAATGAAACTATTATTATTTTATAATTGAATATATTTTATCAGAATTTATTTTTGGGGGAAGGCTCTCGGGAGTTAGTCCTGGCTCTGCACTCAGAAATAGCTGCTGGCAGTCTCAGGAACTATATGGGATGCCAAGAATCAAACCCAGTTCCATATCAGGTTGGCTCTATGCAAGGCAAATGCTCTACCGCTGTGCTATCTCTCTAGCCCCATTATCAGAATTAATTTCTATGATAAACTCTGAAGAATTACTGTTTAGAAATTTTCAGATTTTGGGGCCAGAGAGACAGCATGGAGGTAAGGTGTTTTTCTTTCATGCAGAAGGTCATCTGTTCGAATCCCGGCATCCCATATGGTCCCCTGTGCCTGCCAGGAGCAATTTCTGAGCAAGGAGCTAGGAGTAACCTCTGAGTACTGCCGGGTATGACCCAAAAACCACACACACACAAAAAAGAAATTTTCAAATTTCAGGGGCCAGAGACACATTTGCACAGTGGAATTATATTCAAATATTCATGTATAAAAATATAATTTGGGCAGCTGGAGCAATAGCACAGTGGTAGGGTGTTTGTCTTGTACACGGGCACTCTGGGACAGACCCAGGTTCAATCCCTAGCATCTCAGATGGCCCCCCCCCCAACTCTTCCAGGAGTGATTCTGAGTGCAGAGCCAGGTGTAACCTCTAAGCACAGCTAGATGTGGCCCCAAAACCAATATGTATTAATTACCATTCATAGAAACAATAAAGTGGAATTACCCAGAAGACAAGTATTAGGTTAGTTAGTATTAGGTTAGTTCACCTATGTAATTAACATAAAGATATAAAATTGACAAACAGACAAACAAAAATTTAAAAAAGACAACCAGTGGATGCTGATAGTAGAACTAAGTTCTCAAAAGTAGAGGGTAGGGGGAGAAGATAAAATGGGGAGTATAATAATTTTTAGTGAGAAAGGGATAAAAATAGAATCCTGTAATATTTTTCTGAGGCCCGGTGACTAAATATAATTTGTGTAAGAACCCCACCAGTATTACTTGGGAACTTCCTATAAAACCTGAATCTCAGCTACCATCTAATGGCACCACATCAGGCTGACTAATTCTAAACGAGCATTTTAACAAGATCCCTCAAGTGATTTGAATGTATCATAAAAGGTTTTGTCTTGTTTTGGTTTAGTTTTGGGGCCACACCCTATGGTGCTCAAGTGTTATTCCTGCTTCTATGCTCAGGGATCATTCCTTGTGGGAACAATGGGATGCTGGGATTAAAGCCAGATTGGACATATGCAAGATAAGTGTTCCAGCCCCTGTATCATAAAAATTTGAGAGCATATATAGAGTTTCCTTCTAGTATAGTAATCCACAATCTTTACTGAACATTAAATTCACCTGTGGGAGCTCAGGACTGGACTGCACCTCTAGAGATATATTTAGTTGTGCTGGGAATTGAGACCCCTAACAGTGGTATTTAAAAAAAAAAAAAAAACCCCTAATTGAAGCCAAGGATGAGAAACTGGGCTCAAAACTTAGCGTTATTAGGGCTCTATTTATGTAAAACCAGGAAGAAGACCTTTATCTTCAGCTGGTGACCTTAAGCCACAGCCATGATACAAAAGCAACATCTATGCAGATGCCTTCCCAGAACTTTTGCTAGACCTGTCTGGCTTGGCTTTTCCATTCACCATGTTACTTGATAAGTAATTATTCTTGCTTCCCATAATGGCCTTTTATTTTTCTGTTCTGACACCCAAAGTTCTTGACTTTTTTTGGAGGAACCACACTGGCTATACTCAGGGCTTATTTCTAGCATAAAATACAGGTTGGTTTTGTGCACATAGATTGTGTGCAAGGCAAATGCCTTATCCATTGTATTATCTATCTCTCTGGTCCCTAAACTTTTTTTTTTTGGTTTTTGGGCCACACCCGGTGACTCCCAGGCTATTCGCTCAGAAATCTCTCCTGGCTTGAGGGACCATATGGGATGCCAGGGGTGGGGGGTGGGGTGGGATCGGACCACTCTCTGTCCTAGGTCAGCAGCATGCAAGGCAAACGCCCTTCCACTGAGCCACCGCTCCAGCCCCAGCCTAAACATTCTTGATTTTCATGCTTACTGTAATCCAGAATTACAGAATGCTTCCTGCCTGTATTTTTTCAGTAGTTCACTATTATCTTAAATAGTCTGTTTTATTAGTTTCCCCTATGGTTTGAGAGATTTTTAGTTCCTTCTTTGGTTAAAAGTCATATTTCGGGCCCAGAGAGATAGTACAGTGGCATTTGCCTTGCAAGCAGCCGATCCAGTACCAAAGGTGGTTGGTTCGAATCCCGGTGTCCCATATGATCCCTGTGCCTGCCAGGAGCTATTTCTGAGCAGACAGCCAGGAGTAACCCCTGAGCACTGCCATGTGTGACCCCCCAAAAAAAAGTCATATTCCAGGACATAAGTGGGGAACTATGCATAAACTGCCACACTGGCAGGTAAAGCTGACCTCCAAGTCTTCCCTCAAGATGTCAGAAGAATACTGGATAATCAGACTCAAAAAGATGATTGAAAACTGATAACTAATCAATTTTATCTCTTCTTCATTTCATCCCTATAATATATCTGTGGTGGTGGTTTAAGGTTGTTTTAAAACATTCCCTGAAGTAACATAAGGAGAAAGAAAAGCAATAGGGAAATGTATGTGTAGGGGTGTTTCTTTTCTAAGCTTTCTACTGTGTTTTTGTTATTTGGTGGGGCCACACCTGGCAGTGCCCAGGCTTACTCCTGGCTCTGTGCTCAGGGGTCATTGCTGGTGTTGCTTAGGGAACCAAATGTGGTGCCAAAGATTGACCCCAGTATTTGGCCCACCTACTATCCTATCTGTGTGTGTGTTTGTGTGTGTGTGTGTGTGTGTGTGTGTGTGTGTGTTGTATATGATTGCTTGGCTCTATGTTCAAGGATCACACCTGATGATACGCGGGACCATATGATGTAGATTTCTAAAGCCAGGTTACCACATTGCTCACTGTACTTTGTCTCAGCATCTCTGTTGTTTACTTCCTGGAGAGGTTTATGAATTCATTGATACAAATAGGGCCTATTTGAATATTTGCTTTCTTTTTTGTCTTTCACATTCCTATATGTCTCTGAAATACAGAAATGTCCATGTATACCTTTTTCTCAAACGTCTTATTTTACATTTTTTATTGATCTCCTGCTTATAAAACTATTGTATTATATATAAAATATTAGTATGTTAACAGTTTATAATAGCCATATGTCAGCGACGTACAGAACATGACTATAAAAATAAATATATTTTTATTCAATATCTTTTTTTTTTTTTTTTTTTTTGGTTTTTGGGCCACACCCTGCGGTGCTTAGGGGTTACTCCTGGCTTATCTGCTCAGAAATAGCTCCTGGCAGGCACGGGGGACCATATGGGACACTGGGATTCGAACCAACCACCTTGGGTCCTGGATCTGCTACTTGCAAGGCAAACACCGCTGTGCTTTATTCAATATCTTAATGTTTACTAATCTCTTTTCCAATAAAAGAGATTAATACTCACATATATATCTTTACTTCACTATACATGACAATATATGACCTTTTGAACCTTAGTACTGGCTCTTCTACTGATCACAGTCAACTTTAATTGGAATGTTGAGATTATGCTACTGATTTCATGAAGGTTACCAGTTTTAACTGCTAGAAGGAAAAAACCAGTAGAACAGAGTATATTCAGAGCAATATGAAATTCAGCCTGTAACTTCTTAACACCAAAACAAGGTAATTATTTTAGTATTACTTATCTGTTTTAAACTTTTGCTTATGTAATACATTTAGTATTTAAAACATGTCATTTTATTTTTAATATATTGCATGAGATTAGCAGTGTAAGTGCAATACTTCAAGTTATTTGAGATATTATAAAATAACTTGTTTTTTTCTGTATAAAACATCTTTTTTCATCATAAATGCTTATTTTTCCATTGTTTCCTAAACTGCTTTCTATTCTCTTCAGCACATTCATAAGCCTGTTAACTATTCTTTCTTTCCCTCTCCTCAAGAAGCTCCTGTCTTCTACAAGCTTAATTGATAAAGTAATGCAACCTAACATGTTAATAACTACAGCTGCCTTGGGAAGTTGGAAAGGGCTTTGGAAAGCCTCTTCCTGTGGCTTTCAAATACTACCTGGGCAACAGATTTATTAACTTACCTATGAGAGTAGCCTTGTTCCTAATTAAATTACCATAATTAACAAGTACAATACTTAACATCTAAGTGGAAAGAACATATACTTTATTAAGGGGACTTGTTGGCTATGGCTGAATTGTGTCTCCCACCTCTAGCTTTGCCACTACTGGATATCCTATTCATATTCCTATTATTAGGATTGTTTAAAATAGAATTAAAGTGTTATTTCACAGGAATACATGATAAATTAATAATTAGCACATAAAATATAATAACTGAATCTAAGTTAAAGTACTTTCTTTGCATGTGGCCAGCCCCAGTTTGATTACCAGGACTGAACATTGTCCACCAGCATCATCAGGAGTGATTCCTGAGTTCAGTGTGTATGGCTCCTCCCCCGAATTCCTAAGTCTATTTAAAAGCCATAATCATATGATTTCCTACTAGGTGATCATTTATAAAATAACAGGGACATACAATATAAGATTATAACAGGGTGAGGGGTGTCAGCTCAGCATTCTTTGCGTGCTAATGCCTAGGTTCAATCCCTGGCACTCTCAGCAGTGCTCTGGGCCTCAAGTTCTTTTTTTTTTTTTTTTTTTTTTTTTTGTGTGTGGTTTTTGGGTCACACCCGGCAGTGCTCAGGGGTTATTCCTGGCTCCAGGCTCAGAAATTGCTCCTGGCAGGCACGGGAGGACCATATATGGGACGCCGGGATTCGAACCGATGACCTCCTGCATGAGAGGCAAACGCCTTACCTCCATGCTATCTCTCCGGCCCCAAGTTCTTTTTTTTTTTAATAATATTTTTTGTTTTTGTTTTTGTTTTTGGGCCACACCCAGCGATGCTCAGAGGTTACTCCTGGCTGTCTGCTCAGAAATAGCTCCTGGCAGGCACGGGGGACTATATGGGACACCGGGATTTGAACCAACCACCTTTGGTCTTGGATCAGCTGCTTTCAAGGCAAACGCCACTGTGCTATCTCTCCGGGCCCAATAATTTCTTTATGTATATGGTTACAAACATATTTGTAGTTGAGTTTCAGCCATAAAATGCACACATTCCCCTTCACCAGTGCAACTTTTCTGCCACCCATGTTCCCATTTCCCTCCTCCGCCATTCCCTGCCAGTCTTTGAAACAGGCATTCTTCTATTCCTCTCTCTGTCATTGTCATGGTAGTTGTTAGTGTAGTTATTTCTCTTACTGCATTTACCACTATTTGTGGTAAGCTTTAGATCATGAACTGGTTCTTCAATCCTCATCTCTATTGTCTCTGAGTGTTATTACAATACATGAATGAGGCTATTCTGTGTTTATCTTTCTCCCTCTGGCTTACTTCACTCAATGTAATAGTCTCCATATCCATTCACATTTGGGTAAATTTTGTGACTTAATTTTTTTTTCTAACAGCTGCGTAATATTCCATTGTGTAGATGCACCACAGTCTCTAGTCACTCATCTATTGTTGGGCATCCAGGTTGTTTCCATATTTTGGATATTGTAAATAGAGCTGCTATGAATATAGAAGTGCAGAGGGAATTATTGTATAGTGTTTTTGTGGTCCTAGAGTCTATCCCAAGGAGTGGTATTGCTGGATGATATTGGAGCTCAATTTCCAGTTTTTTAAGGAATATTCTTATTGTTTTCCAGAAAGGCTGGACTAGACGGCATTCCCAACTGCAGTGAATGAGAATTTCTTTCTCCCCACATCTACACCAGCAGTCGTTGTTCTTGTTCTTTGTGATGTGTGTCAGTCTTTGTGACGTGAGATGATATCTCATTGTTATTTTGATTTGCATCTCCCTGATTATTAGTGACATGGAGCATTTTTTCATGTGCCTTTTGGCTATCTCTATTTCTTCTTTGAGGAAATGTCTGTTCATTTCTTATCCCCATTTTTTTTCTTGTTAAGTTCTGATAGTACATTGTATATCTTAGATATTAGCCTCTTATCTGATGGGTTTTGGGTGAATAATTTCTCTGATTCCGTGGGTGACCTTCTTACCCTAGTCACTGTTTCCTTTGAAGTGCAGAAGCTTCTCAGTTTAATGTAATCCCATTTGTTTATCTCTGCTTCCATTTGTTTGGACAGTGATGTTTCCTTCTTGAAAATTAGGCCTCTAGTTCTCAGTGGAAGCTTCCCCTAGAATTATAGCTTGGAAAATATTTGAAATGTTAACTAATAAAAATATCGAATGTGATATAAATATCAACTTTATATCAAATAAATATCAAATATGGTTAAGATTTTGGAAGTGTTACTTACACAATAAGTTTGTCATGCAACTTAATTTTTTATGTATGTGAAATTTCTCTAATGAGCATGTCAGTAAATTAAGAAAACTAGTTGCTTTTTATATCAGTGATATTTATAGGTTCTATTCCAATACCATTGATTGTGTTAGCAACTGAGTTACAATTTTTTTATTTGCAAGGTAAAATAGTTTTGCTTAGGAAAATATGAGTGGAAAAAGACAAAGAGAGACACTCATTAAAGTGAAACATGGGTTTCTGGGGTGGGGGCGGAGAGCCAAGAGTTACATCATAGGGTAAAAGAAAGTGCTTACACATTTCAGATTGTGATGCATTGTGACCCCCCAGAATAAAGAATATATCTATATATAAAATTCTAAATTTTAAATTTTATATATGGTGGATAAACCAAGAAATGTGTAGATTTCATGATTATTTTTTGTTATTTTTATTTAGTTTTAATTTTTATGTGGCGATGCCTCCCAACTGCCGGGACTTGCCGCCATTAGGGTCCTAGTAGTCCCTTTTCTGTTTTGTTTTGTTTTTGTTTTTGGGCCACACCCGGCATTGCTCAGGAGTTACTCCTGGCTACCTGCTCAGAAATAGCTCCTGGCAGGTACGGGGGACCATATGGGATGCAGGGATTCAAACCAACCACCTTAGGTCCTGGGTCGGCTGCTTGCAAGGTAAGCACCGCTGTGCTATTTCTCTGGCCCCTCCTTTTCTGAGCTAAAAGCCCTCCTCCCATTGTGGCAAGCTTCCTACTAAGAACCAGTCTTCCTGGCCTTTGTTTCTATAGTCTGGGCATTATTTTCCTACACTATTTCTTTATATTCTGCAAATGAGTGTGATCATTCTATGTCTGTCTCTCTTTCTCTGACTCACTTCATTCAGCCTGATTTTCTCCATATCCATCAATATTTCAGCAAATCTCCTGACTCAATTTTTCTGATGGCTGCATAATATTCCATTGTGTAGATATATCACACCTTCTTTGTTCATTCCTCTGTTTTTCAGTACTTTGGTTGTTTCCAGATTTTGCCTAATGTGAATGGTGCTTCAAAGAACGAAGGAGTGCAGGTGCCTTTACTGTGGTCCCCTCTGTTTTTTTAAACTAGAATTTGTAACTTGGGTTTCTCACTAAGATTTTAGAAGTTTGTTTATTTTGGAGCCAAACTCTGCAGTGCTCAGAGGATTTGTACTCAGAGGACCATGTGGTACTCAAGAATGAACCAGGGCCTCCCATGTGCAGAACATGTGCTCAACCCCGAATCTTGTACTTAGGGAGAGATGTACAGTTTTAAAAACAAAATTATTTTCAGTAGTTACACTGAAAAATTCACAAATATGCTTACCATTATTTATATAGTTTAATTTTTAAGCTTTTTCAAATAATTTGAATTATATGTATTTATTTTAAATAAATTTTAATTTATTTTGGATTTTCACATGAGTGTGATTAAATATTTTGCATCATTTCAACAAATATCATACTGGCTCATTTATTTGGCATGTATGAATAGTAAATAACCTTTTAAAACTAATCAGCAGTTATCCATTTAAATACATAGGCAATGATATTTCTTCTTCCTGTTGCATCAAATTATAAAATTAAAATAGAACCTATATTTTTAGAATCTAACAAGTCAACGATGAAAGTCAGAAGTAATTGTGAACTCTGCTTATTATTTCTGATATAGTTGTGATAATTTTTTTGTTTACCTGTGAATTCTTCATATATTTGTTTTAAAAATTATTATTTGGGGGGCCAGAGAGATAGCACGGAGGAAGGGCGTTTTCCTTGCTTGCAGGACAGTAGTTCAAATCCCAGCATCCCATATGGTCCCCCAAACCTGCCAGAAGCGATTTCTGTGCGTAGAGCCAGGAGTAACCCCTGAGCGCTGCCAGGTGTGGCCCAAAAAAACAAAACAAAACAAAAAGTAAGAAAGTGGGGCTGGAGTGGTAGTGTAAGTGGTAGGGTGTTTGCCTTGCATGCGCTAACCTAAGACGGACCGCGGTTCAATCCCCCCTCTATCCCATATGGTCCCCCAAGCCAGGATCAATTTCTGAGCACATAGCCAGCAGTTACCCCTGAGTGTCACCGGGTGTGGCCCAAAAAGCCCCCCCCAAAGTAAGAAATGTGGAAATGTATTTTATTTATTAAGTATAAAATGTTTTTATTAAGTATAAAAAGATTACCACTGTAGAGAGATCCTGTGTATTTAACAAGTTCCATCATAACTTCACTCCATCACCAGGTCTTAATGAACATGAAGCATTCACATTCCAGAGAAACCTTTTTCTTTCTTTCTTTATTGAATTACTTATTTAATTTTTTGCTTTGAGAAGCCCAATGGTATCAAGGCTCACTCTTGATTCTGTGCTCAGGGTTCACTCCTGGTGGGTTTGAAGGAGCATGCAAGGCAATTCCCCTACTCACTGTACAATCACTCTGGCCACAGAGAAAGTTTTTGTAATGTGACAGTTTTGAGCAAGAGTCTGACCACCATTCAAATATTGAATATCATAGTGATACTGAAGAATAAATATTATAGAACTCATAATTAAGTGAAGTCTATTGAATGTAAAAATGTGAACAGTTCTTTATACTTTTTCGAATGCATATCCCCCCCTGGAGAAAAACCTGCTAAAAATAAGGAATGTAGGAAAAGCTTCACTCAGTCTCAGGCTATATCTGGCATATATTTGGTAAGAAGCAAAGAACATAAATTGCTTCAGTTTCCTCACATCTTTTCAGCATCAAGAAAAATCTCCCTGGAGAAAAATCGATGTGAGGAGAGTGGGAGAGTCCTTAGAGGCCTATTTCCCTGGAAACCAGGAACGAAGAACCTAGGACAGCTATTCTACAAACAGGAAGGAACATGGGAGAGACATCAGAATTCAAGTTCAGCAGGGGGACTCAGATGCCAATAAAAACAAAATTACGTGAAAAGAATTGTTATCTAACACTAATTTATTAGATCTTTCATAGGTTTAGCACTCAACTGAATATTTGAGTACAATGATACTCTCTTATAAACAAAAAAGATGAAAAAAGATTATCTTTGTTGAAAAAATATTTTTTGAATCACACCCAATTGTATTCAGGGCTTATTCCTGGCTTCTGTGCTCTGGGATCACTCTTAGCAGTCAGTGTTCAGGAGACCATATGTAGTGTTGAGACTAAACTTGGATCATACAAGTCAAATGCCCTGACTGCTGCACTATCTCAACTCCCTAAAAAATGTTCTAAACCATAAAAATTAGACTGTCCTAGGGCCAGAGTGATAGCACAGCAGTAAGACGTTTGCCTAGCAGGCTTCTGATGTAGGATGGGCCCAGGTTCGATTTCCAGCATCCCATATGGTCCCCTGAGCCTTCCAGGAGCAATTTCTGAGCATGGAGCCAGGAGTAACTCCTGAGTGCCGCTGGGGGTGCCCCCCCCCCAAAAAAAATTAGACTGTCCTAGAAAGTTGAAAATACAATGTTGACCAATTAATTTAAAAAAAAAGATTAGCCCCCAAAATATAAATAAATAAAAATACGGGCCATAGAGATAGCATGGAGGTAGGGTGTTTGCCTTGCGTGCATGCAGAAAGATGGTGGTTTGAATCCCAGCATTTCATATGGCTCCCTGCGTCTACCAGGAGCGATTTCTGAGCGTAGAGCCAGGAGTAACCCCTGAGCGCTGCCGGGTGTCAACCAAAAAGGAAAAAAAAAAAAAGATTGGGGGTCAGAATGAGAGTACAGCGGTAGGGCATTTGCCTTGCTGAGGACAGAGCCAGGAGTAACCCCTGTGTGCCGCTGGGTGTAACCCAAAAAAACAAAACAAAACAAAAAGACATCCTAAGACGAGGGCAATAGTACAGCGGGTAGGGCATTCGCTTTGCATTAACCCATGCACACAGGTTTAATTCCCTGCATCCTACATGGTCCCTGAGCACTACCAGGAGTAATTGAGTGCAGAGCCAGGAACAACATCTGAACATTGCCAGGCATGACCCCAAAAGCAAAATAAATAAATAAAATACAATTTTTAAATAAAATAAAGGCATCCTATAAAATTAGAATAATAGGGACTGGAGTGATAGCACAATGGGTAGAGCATTTGCCTTGCACATATCTGACTCGGGTTCAATCCCTGTCATTCCATATGGTCCCCAAGCCTGCCAGGAGTACCTTCTGAGTGCAAAGCCAGGAATAGCTCCTGAGCGCTGCTAGGTTTTGCCCCCAAAGTATGTATCTAGTCTTCATCAGAAATTTTTTATATGGTCTACCTGTAGATTTATAGTTTCCCTAGTAGATAGGAGTATTATTATTTCTGTTTTCTACTTACAGGAGCTGAGGTTTAGAGGTTGAATGAGGTGGTCATGAAACTTCTCTAAGATCAAATGGTTGGTTCGTGTTGAAACTCAGTCTTAAATGTAGAGCTGGTTAGATATCAAAACTTCATATCATAGTTTGAAAAGGGTGGGGAGGAGAATCAGAAATCAAGTAGGTCTGAGTTTATTATTAGCTGTATTGTCTCTGCCACTTAATAGTTGTATGACAGCTTAACTTCTATGAACTTCATTTTCCTACAAATAAATGGTTTTAGTAATTCATAGGCGTTTTATGAGGAGATAAAATATGCACGTATCTGTTAAGTGCATCTTCAAAAATATATATTTTTTAGGTTTTTGAGCTATATCTGGTGATGCTTAGGGCTCAATCTGGGTCAAACCTGGGCCAACTGTGTGCAAGAGGTTACTCTTGGTTCTGTACTCATGAATTGCACCTGGCAAGCTCAGAGAACCAGGTGAGATGTTGGGGATCAAACCCGGGTTGACCACAGCTATCTCTCCAGCCACTACATCTTCATTTGTTTTGTTTTGTTTTGTTTTTTGGGGGGATCACATCTGGCAGCGCTCAGGGGTTACTCCTGGCTCTACACTCAGAAATCGCCCCTGGCAGGCTCAGGGGACCATATGGGATGCCAGGATTCGAAGCACCATCCTTCTGCATGTAAGGCAAACGCCTTACCTCCATGCTACCTTTTCAGCCCCACATCTTCATTTTTAATATTTCATAATAACAGTTCAAATGAAAGGGTCTAGAGAGATGGTAGATGAGATAGGGTGCTACTTACCTTGCTGTGGCAGTCCCTAGTTTGATCCCAACATTGCATATAGTGCCCTAAGCGCCACAAAATGTGGCTTCAAAACCCAGAACAGAAAACAAAGAAGGGAGGTTAAAAAAAAAAAAAAAGAAAAAGAAACAAAAAAGGGTTTTGCAGTGACATTTGCTAATTACAAAATGTTGTTACTGGAAAATGTATGATAAAGCTGATTTCATAAAATAATCTATAATTAGACCTAACTTAACAAAAATAATTCTGAACAATTTGATTTGAGGGGCACACCCAGTGGCGCTTAGGGGTTACTCCTGACTCTGTGCTCAGAAACCACTCCTGGCATGCTCAGGAAACCATATGGGATGCTGGGGATCAAACGCAGGCCTGTCCCAGTTTGGCCTGTGTGCAAGGCAAACACCCTGCAACTGTGCTGCCCTGATTATTATGAATATTCTTTTTTTTTTTTGATTTTTGGGTCTCACCGGCAGCATTCAGGGGTTACTCCTGGCTCTATGCTCAGAAATCGCTCCTGGCAGGCTCAGGGGACCATATGGGATGCAGGGATTCGAACCGCCATCCTTCTGCATGCAAGGCAAACACCTTACCTCCATGCTATCTCTCTGGCCCCATGAATATATTTTACTCCTTTTTATTTCATTTTATAGGTCACACCTGGATTAACTTTAGGCTCTGAGTTTAGGACTTACTACTGGTGGTACTTGGGGAGATCATATGGGATGCCCGTAATCAATCTCAGGTTGACTGTATATACAACAAACACCCTATCTGTTATATTAATGCCCTAGTTCCTCTTTTACTCCTTTTTTTTTTTTAATTTGTGTCATGAGGTTTATACCCATCAGTGCTTGTCACATTCTCTTTCAAGTATTACTTGAAAAATATGGGATCATTCCTGGGTTTCGACACCAAAAGAAAAAAAAAAGGAAAATATGGTAAGAATTAAATGAAGAACTAATAGGATATAATTAACAGATATTTATTGATTATCTTCCAGGCAATGTTCTAGGTGTTGGTAAACAAAACTGTTCTGTGGGGCCAGAGTGATAGTATAGCATTTGCCTTGTACACTGCTGACCCAGGACAGACCTGGGTTCAATCCCCAGCAACCCATATGGTTCCCGAGCCTGCCAGGAGCAATTTCTGAGTGCAGAGCCAGGAGTAAACCCTGACCACCGCTGGGTATAACCCCCCCCCCCAAATAAAAACCCACAAACTAATCTGTGCCCTCATGGAGTATAGACACTTATCGGAGAAGCATAAATATAGTCAAATAACTACGCAGATTAGCATAAAGCTGTACTTTTGGTGAGGGTTATGAAAAGGATCTCCATGCTACAATGAGAGATTTGGTAAAAGGGGATTCAGATTAGCTAGGAAGTCAGGATAGATTTCAATAAGAAAGATATATCTGAAGGATGAGTATAAGTAAGTAATTTAAAATAGTGGGAAGAATGTTTCTGGTAGAGAAAATATGACCATAAAAGATCGCTAGCATCAGAGATTGTAAGAAGGTAAGAGAGAAAGCCAGAGGTGTACTATAACAAAAATCAGAACAGATAAGAAATCAGAATGTCCAGGGTGTTGAAGATTGGCTTAAGGAGATTGGCTTTAAGAACAGTGGGAAGACCTTGAAGTTTTAAAGTTTAAAGTAATATCATTAGTTTTTATTAAAAATAAAATGGCCAGAGTGTTGAAAAATAGCCCTGGATGGGGCTGATGGCGATGGGATGGATGGAGGGATCTTTCTCGAGAACTCCAGCCCAGGCCACGTGTCTGCAACTCCCTCCAGCCAGCTGATCTGTGCGTTCAGGACAGAGGTGGGGAAAAGACTCAGACAGGTTTCAGGAGACATCTACTTTTTTCAAGCCCTGGTCAACATATGTGGTCTATCATAACCTTTTATGCTGGATTCATAACCAGCCCTGCATTCCACAAGTTCCTTCTACCTCCGTCCTGCCAGCTCTCCCGGTGAATCTCTCAATCTCTCCTCCAAATTCTCTCTCTCTCTCTCTCTCCTCTCTCTCTCTCTCTCCTCTCTCCTCTCTCTCTCTCTCTCTCTCTCTCTCTCTCTCTCTCTCTCTCTCTCTCTCTCTCTTCTCTCTCTTCTCTCCTCTCTCTCTCTCTCTCTCTCTCTCTCCCTCTCTCTCTCTCTTCTCTCTCTCTCTCTCTCTCTCTCTCTCTCTCCTCTCCCTCTCTCTCTCTTCTCTCTCTCCTCTCTCTCTCTCTCTCTCTCTCTCTCTCTCTCTCTCTCTCTCTCTCTCTCTCTCTCTCTCTCTCTCTTCCTCTCTCTCTCTCTCTCTCTCTCTCTCTCTCTCTCTCTCTCTCTTCACTCTCTCTCTCTCTCTCTCTCTCTCTCTCTCTCTCTCTCTCTCTCTCGGGTTTTTCGGGCCACACCCGTTTGATGCTCAGGGGTTACTCCTGGCTAAGCGCTCAGAAATTGCCCCGCGATCTTTCCTTGGCTAGCGCTTGCAAGGCAGACACATTACCTCTAGTGCCGCCTCTCGGGCCCCTCCTCCAAATTCTCTTCCTGCCCCTGAGGTAAACCTTTTGTTACCTTCCAAAGACCCCTCCCTGAAATCCGGCAGAAGGTGGGGTGGGGTGACACTAGAGCATTAGTACAGCGGTATGGTGTTTGCCTTGCATGCGGCCAACCCGGATGAACAGGGTTTGATCCCAGCATCCCATATGGTCCCCCAAGCCTGCCAGGAGTGATTTCTGAGCACAGAGCAAGGAGTAACCCCTGACACCACTGGGTATGGTCCCAAAACAAAACAAAATAAGTAAAACAAATTGGGGGCTGGAGAGATGTTTCAGTGAGTAGGGAGCTTGCCATGCATTTATCCAAGAGGCTGAGGGCCGGAGCAATAGCACAGCGGTAGGGTGTCCTCGGCCAACCCCAACAGACTTCTGTTTGATATCCAGCATCCTATATGGTCCCCTGAGCCTGCCAGGGGCAATTTCTGAGCGCAGAGCCAGCAGTAAAGCCTGAGCGCCAACCAGGTGTGATCCCAAAACAAAATCAAAATAGGGTTCGATTCCTAGCATCCCAGATAGTCCCCTGAGCCTGCTGGGAATGATTGGGTGTACTATTGCTCCAGTCCTGGCTCTTTATTTTTTATATATATAATTTTTTGCACTGTGGTTTACACTACCGTTGCTGATAGGGTTTCAGACATAACACTTTACCACCTTTCAGTGCCTCCTGTTCCTCCTCCTAGTTGAATTTTCCTCCATCATAGAAATTTTCTACCCCATCTCCACCCTTATCAGATTTGAGTAATTTTTATTTTTTTAAGTTTTTTAATTTTATTTTCATTATTTTTGGCTTTGAGGCCACACCTGGCGGTGCTCAGGGGTTACTCCTGGCTCTGTGCTCAGAAATCACTCCTGGCAGGCTCCGGAGACTGTATGGGAGGCCAGGAATTCAACCTGGGTCCATCCCAGGTTGGCTGCATGCAAGACAAATGCTCTACCATTGTGCTATCTCTCTGGACTCCTGAATAATTTTTAATCAATATCTTGTAGATATTGGGTAGATTGGGTAATGGGAATTAAGGGAGAACTGAAGGGTTTTACCATAAATATGTCTTGTTTTTGTTTGGGGGCCATACCCAGTGGTGCTCAGGATTTACTCCTGGTTCTGCACTCAGGGATTACTCCTGGTGGGCCTGGGAAAACCATACAGGATGCCAGGGATTGAATTCCAGTTGGACTCTTTCAAGACAAGTATTCTGCCCACTGTACTATCTCTCCAGCCTCTATACCTGTCATTCTTTTAAGATAATTTGGGACCAGGATATAGTTCATAAAAGGAACACATGATTTGCCGATAGGAAACCTGGGTTTAATCCCTAGCCTCATAAGGGTCCATGCATAGCCACAAGTAGCTTGGTATGGCTTGAAAACTGAAGGGAAAAGGCCATCACAACAAAAATAAAGTAATTTTAGGAATGAGAGAGAGAGAGACAGACAGACAGACAGAGACAGAGAGACAGAGAGAGAGACAGAGAGACAGAAAGAGACAGAAGAGAGACAGACAGACAGACAGAGACACAGAGGCAGAGAGAGAGAGAGAGAGAGAGAGAGAGAGAGAGAGAGAGAGAGAGAGAGAGAGAGAGAGAGAACAGATGTCATTGTACTTGCCTTACTCTCCACTAGCCCTAATTTGATCTCTGGCACTTATATGGCCCCTAAACACTGCTAGGAATGATTCCCTGAGTACAGAGCCAGGAGTATGCCCAGAGCACCATTGGATGTGGCCAAAAATAATTTAAGCACTGTCTGTATTAACCATAATAATAATAAAACAATGCCATATTAAAATGTCCATGAAATTTTAATTATTTTAACCAAGATGAAACTTTTTTTTTTCTGTGTGCGGTGTTTATTTCAAACATCATTAAATACCATCCATGAGATTCGGGGGAAGATCAAAGAATCTGGGGCGCCGTCCGGACCTTGACAGACCAAGGCGGCGGGCAGCGAGGAGACGCGTGGTGAGTGGCCTCTGGGGGTGGAGGGAACGGGGCGGGCTCGGGTCGCAGAGCCTCCGTCACAGGCCGGGCTGGGGCGCCCTGAGGTCGATGTCGCTCAGGTTCCGGGCCAGCCAGACGCCCGCGGCGAACAGCCCAAGATGAAACATTTTAGCAGAAATAATTTACTATAAGAAGTATTGGCAGGGGCCGGAGAGATAGCATGGAGGTAAGGCCTTTGCCTTTCATGCAGAAGGTCATTGGTTCAAATCCCATATGGCCCTCGTGCCTGCCAGGAGCGATTTCTGAGCATCAAGCCAGGAGTAACCCCTGAGAATTGCCAGGGTGTGACCCCCCCCCCAAAAAAAAAGTATTGCAAAAATTAAAGTGATCTTTGATTTTGGTGATAGCCATAATTTCTGATTTGATACAGTTGCTTGTCTGCATACAAAATATAAGCATTTTTGATGTTTTTTTTAATGTTTATGTGCAGATAGGTTGTGGGTTCACTGTGGATGGATGATGCATTAATCTTGAATGTCTTTCATCCCAGCATTTGTTAAAACCCTTCACAGGTATTAAAGGTCACAACTCCTCTAAAAACAGTTTATAGATAATTAATCCTGTGATCTACCCAGTTGATAGATGAATCAGTTCCTAGTTAATATGCTTTCTTGCATATTAAAATGAAATTTAAAATTTTAAATAACAATAATGCCACTACCACAGAGAAATACAAAAGAGTTTAAAATAATCATGAAAACTCCTAAATCCAAAAACAGAGCTCCTTTAGGAATATATAAAGCTTGAATTAGTTTACTATTAAAAACTGAGGGACCAGAGAGATAGTAGAGGCTAAGGCCTTTGCCTTGAACAAGGTCGACCTATGTTTGATCCTTGGCATCCCCTGAGCACTGCCAGGTATTCCTGAGTGAAGATTACTGAGTGAAGATCCAGGAGTAATCACTAAACATCTTCAGGTGTGCTCCCTTTCCCATCTCCCCTCCAAAAAAGTCATTCTTTGAGGAGGCATATGCAGAGGTCCACTGAAGTTTAGACTATGAGTGAAAGAAATGAGGGAGAACCAATGGCTATGGGAGCTCTACCCTGTTTCAAGCAGTGATTGTTAAAGAAAGAACCCAGCAAGAGAATAAACAAACAAACAAACATAAAGAGGCAAGTGCCAGAGCAGAATATTTTTAAAAGTGCTAGACCACTATGTATAAAGACAATGGCAAACAAATAGGTAAATAGTCTTACTATAGTCAAACCAATAATCTCTGCCTGGTCAGAGAAATCAAAGGGTTAATCTTTATGTTGTCTTTTGGAAGGAAGACCAAGATTTGGTCCCTGTCCAAGAATAGTCCCCAAACCAAGCAAGACAAATACTTCAACAACTAAACTCCTCCAAACACCGTTAATACTGTTTTTCAAAAACTCAAAAGACGAACTTTCTGGTTCCTCTCCCTCTCCCTCTTTCTCTTCCTCTCCCTCTCCCTCTCCTCCCTCTCCTTCTCCCTCTCCCTTTCCCTCTCCTCCCTCTCCCTCTCCTCCCTCTCCCTCTCCCTCTCCCTTTCCCTTTCCCTCTCCTCCCTCTCCCTCTCCTCTCCCTCTCCCTCTCCCTCTCTCCCTCTCCCTCTCCCTCTCCTCCCTCTCCCTCTCTCTCTCCCTTTCCCTCTCCTCCCTCTCCCTCTCCCTTTCCCTCTCCTCCCTCTCCCTCTCCCTCTCCCTTTCCCTCTCCTCCCTCTCCCTCTCCCTCTCCCTCTCCTTCCTCTCCTCTCCTCTTCTCTCCTCTCCTCTCCTCTCTCTCCTCTCTCTCTCTCCTCCTCTCAAAAGAAGGAAAAAAAAAGAAAGAAAACTCAAAAGACATTTTTGTGCTATGGATTTATCAAGGGTCTGGCAAAAACAAAAACAAACAAACCTGCATTAGATGGTTCTGTAAAAAGAAAATCTAACTTGAATCTCTTATTTTATAAAAATCACTAAGAAAACTGAGTTTTCTGAGTTTTGAGCAGTGGCACAAGTGATAAGGCATCTGCCTTGTGTCCCATATGGTCCCCCAAGCCAGGAGCAATTTCTGAGCTCATAGCCAGGAGTAACCCTTGAACGTCACTGGATGTGGCTGAAAAACAAAACAAAAAAAGAAAGAAAAAGAAAACTGAGTTCTCCCTCTGCCAGGTTAAGAGATATGAATAGTATTAATGGCAGACAATTTCTGGATTTTTGTTTGTTTGAGGGCCACACCCAGCAATGCTCAAGAGATTAATACAACCAAGGATCACACATGGCAGTACTCAGGGAGCCACCTGGAATACAGGGGTGAGTCAGCCTTATGCAAGGTAAATGAATGCCTTCTCTCCCCTCTGGACTATCGCTCTGAACCCTCTCTTGACTTCTGTTGGTGTTCTTTCCATCCACTTACAATGTCTTCATTTCTTTTTCTTTTTTTTTTTGGTTTTTGGGTCACACCCATTTGACGCTCAGGGGTTACTCCTGGCTATGAGCTCAGAAATTGCCCCTGGCTTGGAGGGACCATATGGGACGCCGGGGGATCGAACCGCGGTCCGTCCTACGCTAGCGCTTGCAAGGCAGACACCTTACCTCTAGCGCCACCTTCCCGGCCCGTCTTCATTTCTTTTTTCTTTTTTTCAATGTCTTCATTTCAACCTTGTTTGTGGTTGTAGAAAATTTCAAGCTCTTATCTCCAACCTATAAACTTATACAGTGTAGATGCAAAAAATACAGAAAAGGTTTTTACATAGCATTCATTCACTTGTGTTCATGCATCTGTTCATAGTAATGTATTTTGTTTGTTTTGGGTCATGCCCAGCTGAGTTCAGGACTTACTCACGGCTTTGTACACTGAGATGACTTCTAGTGGTGCTCTGAAACTGTTTGAGGTGGCTGGGATCAAACTCAGGTCAGCCAGGTCCAAGGAAAATGCCTTAATCTATATACTATCTATCTGGCTTCTCATTATATAATTAAATAAAAGATGGGCTGGAGAGATAGCATGGAGGTAGGGTGTTTGCCTTGCATGCAGAAGGACAGTGGTTTGAAACCCCGCATGGGCTGGAGAGATAGCATGGAGGTAGAGCGTTTGCCTTGCATGCAGAAGGACAGTGGTTCGAAACCCCGCATCCCATATGGTCCCCTAAGCTTGCCAGGAGCAATTTCTGAGCATAGAGCCAGGAGTGACCCCTGAGTGCTGCCGGGTGTGACCCAAAATACAAAAAACAAAAACAGATTATATTGTTCCAGGCACTGTTCCTGCCCCATCACTCTACTGGGGTTACTGACATTAAACAAATGGGTACAATGTGTTTGTAAAGTTTTGTCTGGGAATAAGGACAACAAGAAAGATATATTCAGTGTTTGGGCAAAGGGATGTACAAAAAGTGCTTCTAGAAAAGATGTGATTAGTCTAATATGTTTGCTTAATCTATCCTTGCAAAAAATGTCTTGGCTCTACATCTGACTTGTGTAAAGCATAATTTTTGTGAATATTAGTTGTTATGCAGTCAATTGAAGCTACATACGTTATTGTTCAACTTCTCAAATTTTCCCAGGTCCTGCTTATCTTAGAAATCTTATTAAATTTTAATTTTTCTCTACTGAGACACACTAATAAGTTTTTGTTCTTTCAGAGCAAGATTGCAACAGCATAGGAATGTGTTTGTAAAATTAAAAGACAAGCAAAACCGAAGTACTGAAGTTCAAAATTTGCTTTTGAGTGGGGCTGGAGAGAGAGTACAGAGGATAGGATGCTTGTCTTGAATCAGCCTGTGTTCAGTCCAGGGGACCCCACATGGTCCCCTGAGCCCAGCTAGAAGTGATACATGAGTGCAGAGCAAGGAATAAGTCCTTAGTACCACTGGGTATCCCCAAAACAACAATCAAAATTTGTCTTTTATTACATCTGCTAATTTTCTTTAGACTTAAATTGTATGCAGATATTGCAGAAAACAGTTTGGTTCAAGCTGTAGAAAACCTTCATTGATTATCTCTTAGGCATCTTAACGTTTAAATATACTTCCCATGTCCAAGCATGCAATAGCAGTTGACTTCTAAAGATATAAGACACTATATAGTTGTAACCCATTATTAAAAAGAGGAAAGTTGAAACCAAATTAAAATTTTTGGCTATCCTTCAGCCCATGCATAAAAGGTTCTGACTTACTATTATGACCTTTGTGAGCCTGAAGGCATTTAAAAGCCAAAGAAGTGTTATTCAAACTAAAATGAAACTTACTACTTTGTAGATAAGAGGAACAGAGGAACATGTTTTTGGTTGGGAAACAAAATCCTTGCAAAATCAGAGAACTTAGAACTTTGTAAATAGCAAGCTTCAAAAAGCTTCACTTTTAAAGTGAGTAGGATGGAGCCACCATATGGTGCAGGAATCTTTCAAGAAAACTCAAAAGTGGCTCCAGTGTTGGTGCTGTTGTGGTATATAGGCAACAAAGTGGGTGTTCTGATTTGAGTCAGGTGACCTGCATAAACTCTGGGGAACAACTGAAAAGAAGATCATAATATGTGGGTGGGATATGCTTTTTTCCCTTTACATAAAATATTTATTTGGTGTGAAACTTATGGAATTTGATTTTGAAACTAATCTGGCCTGTGTTCAGGCACCACTCTAGCAGTGCTTTGAGATATGATGCCAGAGATCAAACCAGGTTCTGTGCCATGCAAGACCTAACCTACTGTCCTATCTCTGTAGCCCATGAAACTTACTTTAAAATAATTTGCCAATTCACTTCAAACCATTTTGACTGGGGCCGGAGAGATAGCATGGAGGTAAGGCGTTTGCCTTTCATGCAGGAGGTCATAGGTTCAAATCCCGGCGCCCCATATGGTCCCCCGTGCCTGCCAGGAGCAATTTCTGAGCCTGGAGTCAGGAATAACCCCTGAGCACTGCCGGGTGTGACCCAAAAATCACAAAAAAAAAAAAAAAACCATTTTGACTAATGCACCTTCTCTGACCATTTTACTTTTTTTTTTTTTATTGTGGCCAAAGTGAATTACAAATCTTACACAGTGATATTTAAGGTACACAGTGACAATAAATGAGGGCCTTTCCACCAGCAGTGTTGTCCTCCCTTCATCCCTGTTCCCAAGCATATATCCCTTATCTCCCTCCTTTATCCCCCCAGAATGCTAGTGTAACTAAAAGCATATATGTTCACACTAATGTAAACCTTTTTTTTTTTTTTTTTTTTTTTTTTTTGCAGTTCCAGATATTTTTACTAGTGGTTTCTTAAAGGTTTGGAGTTAAAGGAGCACTATAAAAACAATGTTAGTGGGCCGGAGAGATAGCATGGAGGTAAGGCGTTTGCCTTTCATGCAGAAGGTCATCGGTTCGAATCCCTGCGTCCCATATGGTCCCCCATGCCTGCCAGGAGCAATTTCTGAGCCTGGAGCCAGGAATAACCCCTGAGCACCGCTGGGTGTGACCCAAAAACCACAAAAAAAAAAAAAAAAAAAAAAAAACCAATGTTAGTGTGGCAATTATCGTTTGCATGGGCTCACCAAAGTATGGGGGTCATGGAAAGGAAAAACTTTGGCCTAAGGACAAGGAGACCCTACCCCTGAAGTTTCCTGACATAAGACCATTTCTAGGCTCCAGGCAAGCTAGTTTGTCCAATCCCAGTCATTGTCTGTAGTGCCCATACAGTTATATTTTTCACAGTCTCTGTTGTTGATCTCACGTTTCTGTATAGAAGGCCCTGAAATCTGTATATCCTACATTGAAGTCAGTATGGTTCGGAGCGGCATCTAATTTCAACTCGCAATTAACAGGCAATGCAGAAAGCCCTGTCCAGTACACAGGTTGTTGTTGTTTAAATCTTCTCAGTGTTAAGGGAAGACTCTTTTGAGTAAATCGATGTCAGAGCAGCAGTAGGGTCTTCCCTGGTAGAGGATTGCTTCCAGGTGATGTCATAAACAACGTTGGATGTTTCATAGATGACTTCCCTGGTTCAGGGGTGACTGGAAAATGCCCAAATCTCTGAGGCCTGTGTCAGATCGTCATGTCAATGTTCAGGGTTTGTAAGGTTCCATTGCACCACAAGATTTGTGTGTTCCTATCTCTATTAGATAAGAACTTATTTGTATGTATAGTATTTTCCATTTTAATGTGCCCATGCAAACAAGGAACAATGCCACCTGACGTTATCAGCACATAAGGGGGCTGAAAGAACAAGTCCAACAATCCCTGTGACCTGATTCAAACATAAGCATTAAACTGAGGGACTCTTTCACCAAAATTCCTTATTGAACAGTTCACAGCAAGATTGGTGCCTATGGGGATGCTAGAACAAGTCCAACAATCCAATTGACTTGGTTCTTATATAAACGTTAAATAAAGGGACACTTCTACAAACTTCCTTATTTAACAAATAACAAAGGGAAGGAAAGATAGAGAGGGACTCTTTCACCAAAATACCTTATTGAACAGTTCACAAAGAGAAGAAAAGATAAAAAAGTGGGGAAAATAAAAAATCTAACGTAAGACAGTGGACTCAACTGTCACCGTTCATGGGAACTAATCAGAAACTTAGTATGGTAGCAACCACAGTTACACAATGAAAGAAGGAAGAGGCCAAGAGGCCGCTTAGAGTAAACAAGTAGGAAAAGAGTACTGGCCTCTTCCCGGCCTGAGAGTCCATCCTCTCATTTTTATTTTGAAAATATATGGTACCCCCCACCCGAACTGGTGTCTTCCCAAACTGAGTCAATCCTCCCATTTATATTTTAAATATATAAGGTTTTTTAAATGGAGACCAATGAGAAGAAAAAAAAAAAACAGTGAATGTCATGATGTAATGTCCCGACATACACCAGTGCTACATTGGCCCGCCATCCACCCCATGTGTCCCCCCATTAGTGTCGGAAGAGAAAGGGGGAAAGCCTGAGGATCACAATAGAGTCCACCTGGGCAGGCAACCAGGGAAGGCCTGGAGTAGAGGGGGAAATAAGGGAACGGCTGGAAGCCTGCCAAGCCTCCCAGCACCCCCATGCTAGGGAAAATGCCAGCGGTCTGGGGTGTCCCCTAACCTTATACCTGGGAAGAGCTGGCCTCCAGGATCAAGGCACCGGAAGCCAGCTGTCTGCCCGACCCCCCCATTTTACGTTTGTTTGTTTGTTTGTTTGTTTGTTTTTGGGGAGCCATACCTGGCAGCATTCAGGGGTTACTCCTGGCTCTGAGCTTAAAAATGGCTCCTGACTCGGAGGACCATATGGGATGCCAGATATCGAACCCAAGTCCGTCCTGGATCAGCTGCATGCAAGGCAAACTCCCTACTACAAAGCTACCACTCTGGCCCCTCTTCGACCATTTTAAAATCCTCCCATGTTTTATATTCAAATTCTTATTTGATTTAATTTGCAGCCATTTCTGTGTGTGTTGTGTGTGTTGTGTGTGTGTATGTGTGTGTGTGTGTGTGTGTGTGTGTGTGTGTGTGTGTGTGTGTGTTATGGGTCACACCCGGCAGAGCTCAAGGGTAATTCCTGGCTCTACGCTCAGAAATAGCCCCTCACAGGCACGGGCACCAAGGGATGCCGGAATTCGAACCACTGTCCTTCTGCATGGAAGGCAAATGCCTTGCCTCCATGTTATCTCACCGGCCCCATGTCATTTCTAAATGTTGTTTTGTTCCACCAACTTTTCTATTTCTTTCTTTACTTTTTCAATGCAACTAAGTTTGTTTACTTCAACATAACATGTTTAACTCAACATAAACCAATTTCTTTAAAACAATAGCTCACTTAAATATTACTGTGAAAGATTTGTAATCCATTTTGGTCAAAATAATAATTTTAAAAAGGCCGGAGAGATAGCACAGCAGTAGGGCATTTGCCTTTTGAGCGGATCCAGGACCAACTGTGGTTCAAATCCCAGTATCCCAAATGATCCTCCGTGCCTGCCAGGAGCGATTTCTGAGCAGAGAGCCAGAAAAGTAACCCCTGAGCGCCGTTGGGTGTGACCCAAAATCAAACAAAAAAATTTATTTAAAAAAAATTAGCTCCCTTATCCAATCAAAGGAAAAATGAATTAAAATTAAAATGAATTAAAAGGCTCTTCCTCAGACTTTTATTCTCAACAAGAAAGATAAGTGGTATTTATTTTATTATTTTAGAATAGAAAACCCGCCTTCCAAATAAGACAATAAATCTATATATGTCTATATAGTCTGCTTAATTAAAAGGCCCATTGCTCATAGAAAAGAATTTCCTAGATAAATCTCAAAGGTAAAGACTCTAGAAGTTTGTTAGTTAGCTTTCACGTGTAGACTGTGTGACCGTTTTTACTTTTTATTTAAAAGAAAAATAGATTCACACAAAGTTCTTTAAAAAAATGTAAGCACATTGAGAAGGGGTTGAGGTCAAAGAGTGGCACACATGTCTTGCAGACTTCGGGTCCTGAGTTACTTGGCTTCTCTAGGTATAGCACTTGTGGTCTCCAACATCACAGACTTGAGCCAACACCATTACATTGGTAGTCCTGAGCACCAACCCTCAAACCTACACATCTGGCAAAGCACTCTAGGTATAGTCCCACAGCTCCCAGAACTGCTAGAGGGGCCCCTACTAAAAAAGAAAAAAAAATCAAAAAGCAGGTGGAGGAAATATTTATTTATTGTTTTGGGGCCACACCTGGCAGTATTCAGGGGTTACTCCTGGCTCTGCACTCAGAAATCACCCCTGGCAGGCTCTGGGGATCATATGTAATGCTGGGAATTGAACCACCCTCTGTCCTGAGTTGTTTGCTTGCAAGGCAAATGCCCTACCGCTGTGCTATCTCTCCGGTCCTGAAATATTTATTTTTGAAAATTCATGTATAAGGGCCGGCTGCAGGCCTTGTACATGGCTGACCTGGGTTAGATCGTTAGCATCCCATATGGTCCTCTGAGCACCAGTAGGAGTAATTCCTGGGCGCAGAGCCAAGAGTGTAAGCCCTGAGCATTGCTAGGTGCGGTCCAAAAATAAATAAATAAATAAATAAAACGTACAGGGGCAGGAGCAATAGTACAATGGCTAGCACACTCACTTTGCATGCAGCCAATCCAGGCTCTATCCCTGGCAACCCATATGATTCCAAGCACAGAGCTAGGGTTAAGCCCTGAGCACTGATGGGTTTGTCCCAAACACAGATTCCCATGTACCATTACCCTGTTGTCTCCAGTGGCAACATTTTGTATAATTTCAAGACCAGGAAAACCAGAAACAGACATGAGTACAATCCATAAAGCTTACTCAGATTTTACATGTACTTACAGATGTATAAAGTTATGGGCAACTTAATCACCTGTACATTCATGTGATTACAATACAATTAAAATACAGAATTGGACATTACCACAAGACACACATTACCCACACCATCACTAACTCCTTAAAAAATCTAAACTGTTGGGGCCGGAGTGGTGACAAAAGTGGTAGGCGATTTGCCTTGCCCATGCTAGCCTAGGACGGATTGCGGTTTGATTCCCCAGTGTCCCATATGGTCCCCCAAGCCAGGAGCGATTTCTGAGTGCATAGCCAGAAGTAACCCCTGAGCGTCACCAGGTGTGGCCAAAACAAACAAAAAGACAAAAACAAAAAAAAATCTAAACTGTTGTCTATAATTTATTATTATTATTATTATTATTATTATTATTATTATTATTATTATTATTATTTTGGTTTTTGGGCCACACCCGGCGGTGCTCAGGGTTGACTCCTGGCTGTCTGCTCAGAAATAGCTCCTGGCAGGCACCGGGGACCATATGGGACACCGGGATTCGAACCAACCACCTTTGGTCCTGGATCGACTGCTTGCAAGGCAAACGCCGCTGTGCTATCTCTCCAGGCCCAATTTTATTATTTCAATGTCATTATATATATGGAGTTATACAGAACTTAATCTCTCCAAAATTTTCCTACCCAGAAAATTCCCTTGAACATTCATTTAGCTAGTTACAAGGAGAGTTTATTTCTTTTTTTAAATTGTTGAGTAATATTTCATTGTCTGAATATACTAGTTTGTTTGGTCCTTTGTACCACAATAAATTACTTGTGCTGTTTCCTATTTGAGATTTTTTTGCTTTTGAATTTTTAAACCTTATTTATTTGTTTTCTTGGGAATTCCTGTTAATTCTTAGGGATTGGTTCAGTGCTCAGGTGTTGCTCCAAGCATTGCTCAGGGATCATGTGATGCAGGTTATTGAACCAAGGTCAGTCATTATAAGGGAAGCACTTTAATCCCTGTACTGTCTTCCCAAGGCCTGAATTAAATATATTTTTTACTTTTATTCTTATATGTAATTACCATTTATTATAGTTTAGGAAGTTTATGTTTATAGTATGTATCGGTATTCAAAATTATTACATTTTTCTAGCACCAAAGTGCCAGACCCTATGTCTCTTTCAGTGTGTTCTCCATCTCCCATTAATTTCCCTGTACTATGTAGTAATTGGTTTGGTATTCTTTTGTTTGTTTGTTTGTTTGTTTTGGGGTCACACCCGGCAGTGCTCAGGAGCTACTCCTGGATCTATGCTCAGAAATCGCTCCTGGAAGGCTCGGGGACCCATATGAGATGCCGGGATTTGAACCATCGTCCTTCTGTAATGCAAGGCAAAAGCCTTACCTCCATGCTATCTCTCCGGCCCCATGGTTTTGTATTCTAATGCCAAGCATTTGTCATTATTCAGTATTACCTATTCTCTTATTTTTGACTACCTGAATTTTAATTAAAAAAAAAAACTACCAAATTACTTTTCAGAGTGACTGTCCACTTTTATATTCCCACCAAAAATGTATGAGTGCTTCAAATTCTCCACTTCCTGGCCAGTCTTAGGTGTAATCATAACTTATTAGTACAACCCTCTGACAGGTATATGACAATAGCTCCTTGTGGTTTTAATTTACATTTCCCTGATGGCAAGTGATATGAAATATCTTCTTATATCTCTTATCTACATAACCTCTTAAGTAAAATGACTATTTCTTCCTTTTGTCCATTTCCTAATCAGATTGCTTTTATTGTTTTAGTTTTGGAGTCACACAGCAGTGCTCAGGGCTGACTCCTAACTTTGAGCTCAGGGATCATTTCTGGTGGGACTCTGGAGACCATATGGATATTGAACCCACATTTGTGCATGTAAGGCAAGCACCCTAACTGCTATATTCTATCTCCAGCCCCTTGGGTTGCTTTTATTCTGTTGCCATCTGAGACTCATGCAAAGGGTATAAATAAATATAGACATGTGGTTTGCAGATATTCTCTCCTAGTTCATGACTTGTGCTGTATTTACTTATTTATATATATTTATATTTATTTTTAACTCCTTGATAACACCTAGTTTGGTCTACTTCTAGCTTTGTGCTCAGGAATTGATCCTGGCATGTATGGGTATCATGCACTACATTATTGAACCTGGGCCTGCTGCATGTGAAGCATGCACTCAGCTTACTGAGCTATCTCTCCAGCCCAACTTTTCTTTTCTGTTCTTTTTAAAAAACATTTTTATTTGTGTTTATTTAATTGGTGTGTATAGAGGGAGAGAATGGATCATACCTAGCACTGCTCAGAGATCATTCTTAGTGATACACTGAGGGACCATATGGGATGCTGGGTATCAAATCTGGATCAGCCAGGTGCAAGGCAAATGCTTACCCACTGTTCTATCTCTCTTGTCCCATCTTTCATTTTCTTGACAGTCTTTTTGTTTGTTTTGTGGCCACACCCAATGATGCTCAGGAGTTACTTTTGGCTCTGCGCTCAGGGATCAATCCTGATAGGGGCTGGGGAACCAAATATAGAGCTAGGGATTGAACTTGGGTCAGCCAACGTTGACAAGCACTTACTCACTGTGTTATGTATTATCTGGGCCCTTGACAGGATCCTTAGCAAAGACTTTTGTTGTCAAGATATTGTGCCTTGGGGCCGGGAAGGTGGCGCTAGAGGTAAGGTGTCTGCCTTACAAGCGCTAGCCAAGGAACGGACCGACTGCGGTTCGATCCCCCGGCGTCCCATATGGTCCCCCCAAGCCAGGGGCGATTTCTGAGCACATAGCCAGGAGTAACCCCTGAGCGTCAAATGGGTGTGGCCCAAAAACCAAAAAAAAAAAAAAAAAAAAAAAAAGATATTGTGCCTAATCCTAGATCCCAAGAACTTACTTTTCTTTCTTCCCTAAAGCTTTATATGTTTATGTTTAGACATTTGAGATATTTTTGTTTGTTTTGGTTTTTGGGCCACACCCAGTGATGCTCAGGGGTTACTCCTGGCTATGAACTCAAAAATCGCTCCTGGCTTGGGGGACCATATGGAATGCCGCGGATAGAACTGCAGTCCGTCCTAGGTTAGCACATGCAAGGCAGATGCCCTACCGCTTGCACCACTGCTCCTTTGATGTGTTTTGTGTTAATTTTTGTATAAAGTGTTGAAGTTTGTTAATGTCTCTAGTTGTCCAACTATTCTTCTTGTCATTTACTTTTGCACCTGGCAAAAATCAGCTGGCTGTATTGTTTGGGGTTGCTTCCATTTTTATTCTATTGATCTGTTTTCCTGCCTCAACTGTTTATTATTTTGATCTTACATAGATCGATAATATACTTCTGACAAGATGAGATTCTCTTCATTATTATTCTTTAATAATTTATTTTGATCTAGATTCTAGAGAATCAGTATTTCCTAGTGGCAAGGAACTTGGGCTTCAAACAAATGTACTGTTTTAACCATGCAAGTAATTATGTGACCATGGGCAAGCAAACTAGAGTCAATACATTTCTTTTTTCTTCTCTGAAAACAAATGTGTTATGAGAACTAAATTGTTTAATGTTTATAAAGTAATACTGTTTCACACATAGTAAATGTATTACTATTTGATGTACTATTTATATAATGTCAAAATAAACAACTTCAAACTTTCCTACTGGGGAGAAATAAACTCCTGTTTTGAAGTATACAGTAATCCAATGTAAAATTTCCTGATTGTGTAGTTCCCTTGAGCTAAATTTAAATTGTTCTTTTTCTAAGTCATAACCCAAAGTGTCTGAGACAGGGGTTAAGGCATTTGCTTTGTATGCGGCAAACTCTGTTGTGATTACCAGCATCACATGGTCTCATAAGCTCTACTAGGAGTACTCCCTGAACACCAGTGGATGTGGTTCCAAAACACATCCCCTCTCACCAAGTAATAAATTATGACTCAGGATCTATATGTTCCTTTATTTTTACCTCCACATTATGGCACCACCATCTCTAGCTCTTTGAAGTCCTTTTATTTATCAGATGTGGAAGAGAAAAGAAAGCAGAAACGTGGCTGATTAGGTTTATATCCATCCCACTCCACCCCCTACTCTAACAGAGAACTTTCTCTCTTATTATGTCATTGACTTCAGTCAAATGGACCAAACTAACTACAATAGAGTCTGGGAAGCATAGCCAGGAGGAAAAATATAAACATAAGCCAAAATACAGACTGCAATCTCTGCTGCAGGCAATTCTTGTTAATGTTAAGGCCAACACTGGGGCCTACCCTGGGGAAAAAAGTCTTTGTAAAGAGCAGGAAATTGAGATGAGAAAGGAATGCTCAGAGAGTGGTAGACACTTAAAACATTTAAGCATATGTTTTAAATTAGAGGAAATATCAAGTACAGAGGACTCAGTCTAGACTATATTTGAATGGATCTTCCCCTCAAATAACTACTGCTATTGTGTAAGGAAGTTTTCTTATCATTGACCATCTTTCTGGGCATCAATAGCACCAGTGTATTGTTGGTGGAGATGCAGTTCAGGGCTACACCTGGTGGTACTCAGGGCTTCCTGCTAGTGGTACTCAGGAGACAATATGTGGGGTTGGGGATTCAGACCTGGGTTGGCTGCATGTAAGGCAAAGTACCTTACTCACTGCACTAGCTCTCCAGCCCAGTACTAGTTTTTTCAGTTGATTCTCTATTTTCTTGAGTCACACACATACTTTCCTTTGCATTATTTAAAGATATGGGGCAAGTGGGGAGGGAGGTTCCCAAATAGTGCCATATTGCCAGGAGCCACTCCTAATGATACTTTGTAAATCATATAAATTATGCAATGATAGGGCCTGGCTATATGGTCCTACTGGGGCTCAGTGCTACTTTGGACCTTCAGGAAAACTCAGGGCAGTACTTTGGGTGGGACGTGGGGAGCCATATACTAACAGGACAAGCCTGGGGCTTGTCCTATGCAAAGCATACACACCTGCTGACTGAGCTTTCTCTTCAGCACCTTTGTTTTTTGGGCTGTGTGTGGAATAAAATCTAGACTTCATAATGCAAAGCATGTGATCTATTCCTGAAACTATAGCTTCTGTTTTCTGATATATTCATATTTAAACACTTAAATTTTCTTACATATTAGCTATTATTTTTATTAATTTATTGTTTGCTTATTATTTATTCCTGACATAGGAATAAATAAATAGGTTGTCAAACAGATATATGACCACTAAGTAGTAAGCTAGACACAGAGGAAACCACTTGTCCTGGCAGCTTGGGGGGTGAGGGTGGGGGATATGGGATGCTGGATGGGAACGGGGGTGGAAGGAGGACAAACTTGGTGAAGGGAATGCCCCTGATTCAAAGTTAATATGTACCTAAAATACTATTGTGAAAGATATGTAAACCAATATGGTCAAAATAAAAATTATATAAAAATAAGTAAATAAATAGGTTGCATTGATATTAATGGAAATATAATGGGATTTTTTTTAAACTTAAATTTTGTGTTTATTCACAAAGTGATCGATAATAGTTTTAGGCATTTAAAGTTGCAACTCCAAACCCAGTGTCCCACCAGCAATGATCCAAGGTTCCTTCCCTCTCTCCTGAAATGTAGTTTTAATGTTAATTTTGAAAATTACTTTTTATGCTTTTATTTTGCCTTTTTTTACTCTGTCTTCAGATATATATACACATATGTGTATGTTTGTACATATGTGTGTTTTAACAAAACAACAATAGACTGATTTAGTCTATAGACTAAAATAGACTAAATTTTAACAAGCTTTAATTTTCTTTAGATGCTCTCTTGGGTTTTTACTCTTTTGTCTCATTCCTTTACATATTGACATTTATTTGTTTCCTAATGTTCATCTGAATGTTGTTAAATAAGATCTTCGTGGTTAGAGTGGCTTGTTCTGTTAGTAGAGTACTAAATTTAATCATTTTACGTAGGTTTTTTTTTTGCATGCTTTTATTAATTTTGGGGGCCACACCTGATAATGCTCAGGGGTTACTCCTGGCTCTGCACTCAAGAATTATTCCTGACAGTGCTCAGGAAATCATGGGATGCTGAGACTCTAACTCAGGCCAGCCACATGCAATATAAACATCCAAGTACTGTACTATCTCTACAACCCATGTTTTTTGTTGTTCTTGCGTTTTGCTTTGTTTTTGTCTTCCTTTTTAAATTTTAGGCCACACTGAGTGATGCTCAAGGGTTATTCCTGACTCTAGGATCAGGAGTCACTCTTGGTAGACTCGGGGAACCATCAGGGATGTCAGGGTTGGAACCTAGATCAGGCGTGTGCAAGGCAACTGCCCTACCCAGCCCTTCCAGCCCATGTTTTTTTTTTTTTTATTTTATTAGTCTATTGTGTTTTTTTTTTTCATATTTGTACCTCACCTTTACACCTTTGCTTTGTAAAGTTATGTTAACTTTGTGAGGTGAACAATAAAGTTTTTCATCACATCATACTCCTAAAATAGGTGAAATATTATTGATATTATTGATTATAGTGTAGGTCTAAAAGTTTCCCTAGCATTCTCTTAGAAACCTTTATGAGCCTGGAATCTTATTTCCATTTTGTAATAGATGAGAAACTTGCAGTTTCTCAAGCTTTATGAGGAAATATAAAACCACTGTCTAACATTCGAAAGAGTTATTTTCTGCAACTGTCTATTGTTTCTCTGGCATGTTTAATTATTGACTATCATAGACAAGAATGTCTGGCCAAGAAGGGATTTTTCTCTCATCTGACAGATCTACTACTGAGCTGTCATTGACAGGACTTTCCAAAAGGTTCAATGATCTGCTGTGGACGGGAAATGAAACTTTTCAACATTTGTGCATTTCCCATGACCCAGTAGCAAGCTGTCTCTCTCCTACCAGCCCCCCACTGTAATTATACTATTAACCTATGAGGAAACCTCAGTCAAGCTGACAGTTTCTTTTGAAACATTTTTTTTTCTTTTTCTACTGTTGCCAATTTGACAAGGTGGTCCTTTAACTAGTAACCTCTTCTCTCTTGATAGGCCTGGGATGGAATATGATCCGGTAGGTCCCTCTGGCTTGCCACTCTTTTCTTTAGAACCCTTACAATTTATTTATCATTTTGAAATGGGTAAACTTGTGTAAAACTCACTGAAGAAAATAATTGTTTTCTCGATATATTCTGGCCTTAGACACAGTTCCTTTGATATTTGTTGTACAGAATACATTTTTGGTTTTGTGTGGGGCCACACCCAGTGAGCTGGGGGACCATATAGAGTGCTGAGAACTGAACCTGAGTTGGCCATGTGAAGGTAAGCACCCTGCTCACTGTACTATTACTCTGGCCCCTGTACAGAACAACTTTCGGTCTTTTGTTGCCTTGCTTTAAGGAGCCAGTACCAAAATTAAAGATCTGTTGGTTGTTGCTCTTTTATCTTATAACATTTTTTTTCTGTTTTGGGGCCACACCTGGTGACGCTCAGGGGTCACTCCTGGCTATGCGCTCAGAAATAGCTCCTGGCTTGGGAGACCATGTGGGACACCAGGGGATCAAACCACGGTCTGTCCTGGGTTAGCTTCGTGCAAGGCAAACGCCCTACCGCTGAGTCACCGCATACTTTTAATTTCAACTACTTAAAATAAAATAATCTTTTTTTTTGTTTGTTTGTTTGTTTTTTTGGGCCAAGCCCGTTTGATGCTCAGGGATTACTCCTGGCTAAGCACTCAGAAATCGCCCCTGGCTTGGGGGCACCATATGGGACCCCGGGGATGGAACCCTGGTCCTTCCTTGGCTAGCGCTTGCAAGGCAGACACCTTACCTCTAGCACCACCTCGCTGGCCCCAAAATAATCTTTTTTTGTTTTGTTTTGTTTCTGTTTTTTGTCTCAAATCCAGGGGTCCTTCCTGTGTTGTCTGCATGCAAGGCAAACACCCTATCGTTGTGCTATCTCTCTGACCCCAAAATAAAATTATCTTTTGGGCCTGGAGAGATAGCGCAGCGGCTTTTGCCTTGCAAACAGCCGATCCAGGACCAAAGGTGGTTGGTTCAAATCCCGGTGTCCCATATGGTCCCCCGTGCCTGCCAGAGCTATTTCTGAGCAGCCAGCCAGGAGTAACCCCTGAGCACCGCCAAGTGTGGCCCAAAAACCAAATAAATAAATAAGTAAAATAATCTTTTAAAATGTAATTTGGGGGCCGGAGAGATAGTATGGAGGTAGAACGTTTGCCTTGCATGCAGAAGGTCGATGTTCAAATCCCGGCATTCCATATGGTTCCCCGTGCCTGCTAGGGGCGATTTCTGAGTGCAGAGCCAGGAGTAACCCCTGAGCGCTGCCTGGTGTGACCTCCCCCAAAATAAATAAATAAAATGTATTGTGGATTCACCAAAGTAAAATCTAACTAATAAATAACTAAAAGTTAACTTTGTTAGCTATCAGCAAATTTATACTAAAGTCAGATATTATTATATATTTACCAGAAGGGTTAAAAAAAGAAGCCCAACTCAGCATTAGTGAGTATATGCAGTTAGTTATAAAAAAAAAACTTATATACAATGAGTGGAGAAAGTGCCAGTTTATAAACCTTTTTGGAAGATAGTTTGATTGTATGCTAAAGCTAAAAGTTTGCATGCCCTATGACCCAACAATTCAAGTCCTATTTATGCATTCACATGACTAAAACTATTAACAGACAAAAAGTACAAAACTACCCACTATTTATTAACAAAAGAATAAATTATGGCATGCAATAAAATACCACAAAATATGAAAATGAATGATTAAAAGTTTGTTTATTTGTTGTTTTGTTTGGGGCCACATCTAGCTCTGCACTCAGGAATTACCTGAGGTGCTTGGAGGGACCTTATAGTCCCACAGCAATGGCGAACCTACAGCACGTGTGCCAGTGGTGGCACGCGAAGGCCTTGCAGCTGGCACGCGGGAAGGTCCACAATTAAGATATGCGGTGTGACAGGAGGCGAGTGTGATACTAAAATCTTGTTATTAAGGTTTAATTGATGTGCTGGCACTTTGAGGAAATTTTGTGCAGTTTTGTGCAGCAGTTTGGGTACTTGGGCTCAAAAAGGTTAGCCATCACTGTTAGAGTGTTGGATTTGAACCCAAGGCAAACACCCTAATTGTTGTACTATGTCTCTCCAACCCCCAGAAGAAACATTTTTCATTTTTTTTTTTTTTTTGTGGTTTTTGGGTCACACCCGGCAGTGCTCAGGGGTTATTCCTGGCTTCAGGCTCAGAAATTGCTCCTGGCAGGCACGGGGGACCATATGGGATGCCGGGATTCGAACTGATGACCTCCTGCATGAAAGGCAAACACCTTACCTCCATGCTATCTCTCCGGCCCAAAGAAAAACATTTTTCGAGACAAATCTGTGTATATAAAATATAGTTGGTTGGGTCCAGTGGAAGAGAAAATAATTAATTATACTAGGTTTTAAAGATTATAATAAAGACAATAAAACAAACTATCTAGAAAAAGTTTTGTCTTGGGAAAGAATAGTTTTCTTTGGGTACATTAGTGGCATGAAATAAGACAGAAGAATTGTTTACTAATGGCTTATAAGCACCAGAATTCTGTGCAGTGACTCAAGTTCCTGAAAGAGTGAAATATAGAAGGCCCTCTAAAATACTTGAATAGACGTTGACTATTTTAATTAATTTGTATTCAAATTCCACCTCTTATAATCTCATACTGTGGAAACAGAAATTTTGCTTACCCTACTAAACCTCATCATTATTATCCTTAAAACAAGTAAAATAATATTGAATATATTCATCCATATATTCTTTTGTCTGAGCTATTATGACTTACGTAGCCAGTTCTTGGCTTGTTTCGCCCTAGAAGTTGTTTTCTAAATGATTTTTCAAATTGAATTTTAGTATTTAAATGCAAGGAATAACTAGGTTTGCTATGATAAATTAATTTGTTTTTATTATTTAAATGTATTGTTAAATTTTTTCACAATTTTTTCCTTTTATTTAGACACCATGATTGCAAAGTTGTTCACGATTGGGTTTCAGTCTTACAATATACAAAACCTTCACCTGTGAACATTTCCAGTTACCAATGTCCCCAGTTTCCCACCTCCATCCCTGCCTACCTCTTCACTTTTTCTCCCTCTCATCCTTTCTTTTCCTTTTGAATACTGTGGTTTGCACACTCAGTTATTGTCCACAATTATTAGTTTCAACTATTATTGTCATAGTGCTCCCTTCTCTACCCTAACTGCACTGCTCCACTATTTGTGGCAAGTTTTCTACCATGGACTGGTCCTCTTGGCCCTCATCTTTATTATCTCTGGATACTATTATCATACTATTATTTTTGCTCTGTATCCTTAATTTTATTGGCTTCACACACCTTATTTATTAAAACATATCTTCTAGAGGCCGGAGCAGTGGCGAGGAGCCGGGGAGGTGTGTCTGCCTTGCCGGCATTAGCTTAGGATGGACCGTGGTTCAATCCCCCGGCATCCCATATGGTGCCCCAAGCCAGAAGCCATTTCTGAGTGCATAGCCAATGAGTAACCCCTGAGCATCACCGGGTGTGCCCCCCCAAAAAACCAAACAAACAAAAAGAAAAAATGTATCTTCTAAAAGTGCCATATTTCTACATATTATAAAAATAGTTTTTCTAAAGTAC